>NW_025764907.1:0-140601 GCF_003918875.1 Haliotis rubra | reverse complement strand
TCCATGTAGGCTTTTAATACTCATGATATTAGGACATTGCTTCTACTGGTGATCTCTACACAAATGTTATTTACGAAATAATGGAGGGGGTTTATTTCACGGAGATCGATATGGTGGTTTGCCAACCATTATTATCTGAGAGATATCCACCACCCGAGGGCGCGTCAGGTATCCACCAATTCGATCCCATGGTCCATCGCACAACAGTTGACAGTTCCTGGAGAAGATGAATTAATCTTACAGATTTCTACTTATCTTATAACAGTACTAAATAGCTACATGCTATATATATAATTTGCTTAAGTTCCTTTTATCATCACGCCGTACTATGATTATTTACATCATACAATATATAAGTTAACAACTCTACAGAGTTTGTTATTATATATATTTACCTTAAGTTAATCATATCTTAAGAGTAGTACTATGGTTACATGATAAATGCATTAGCTAAACAAACTCTACAGGTTTTGGCTGTATATCACGTGGCTTAAGTTAATTATATCTTAAGCCTTAATTTACTATACTCATATTGTAAAATATATTAGCTAGCAAACTCTTGGGTTTTGCTGTTATATAAGGTAGCAAAGCTTATTCATATCTTAAAGCTCAATTACTATGTTTATATCATATAAATTATATTAGCTAACAAACTCTAAAAATTTTTTTGCTTTCTATTTATTAGAATGTCATCATATCTTAAGCAATGTAGTTTGATTATAACGCATTGTATTAGCTAACAAACTCAGCGAGGTTTTTGCTTTTATATATCAACCCAAAACTTATTCATATCTTAAAAGCGCCAGTACTATGTTTATATCATATAGGTATATTGGCTATCAAAGGAAATCTAAAAGGGTTTTGCTATTATATATTTGGCTTAAGTTTCATCATATTTTTAAGCTTTATGGTTACATTATAACATGTATTAGCTAACAAACTCTCACGGAGTTTTGCTAATATATATAATGTAAGCAAAAGGTTTCAGCCCTTAAAGCTCAATACTAGGTTTATATCCATATAAAATTATTTTTAGCTAAACAGAAACTCTAAAGAGTTTTTTGCTATTGTGTATACAGATAGCTTAAGATTTCATCATATCTTAAGCGAGGTATGGTTACATTATAAAATGTATTAGCTAACAAAGGCTTCTGAGGAGTTTTGCTGTATATATATAGCTTAGGAACACAATCATATCTCTTAAGCTCAGTACTATATTTTATAACACTAAAAAGTATATTAGTTGAAAGTAGGCTCTAAAGGGGAGTTTTTGCTATATACATTTAAAGCAAAAGATCTAATCTTATCTTAAGCTTGGTACTATGAGATTTACATTGAAATAAAATCTATTAGCTAGCCAAAGCTCTACCCAGGAGTTTTGGCTATTGTATATATAAGCTTAAAGTTAATTATATCTGCCAAGCACAGTACTATCACTCATATTGTAAGAAATATATTAGCTAACAAAGCTCTACAGGAGTTTTGCTATTATATAATAATAGCTAAAAGCTTATTCATATCTTAAGCTCAGCATTATATCTATATCCTTATAAGTATATTAACTAACAAACTCACAAGAGTTTTGCTAAATTATATAATTAGCTTAAGTTTAATGCATCATCTTAAGCTTAGTACTATGTTTATATCTTAAAAGTATTTACACGTAACAAACTCTAAAGGAGTTTATACTAGCATATTAACAAGCTTAAGTCTATTAGTCTTAAGCATTGTATTAATGTTATATATGCTTTATCATAATAAATTACATTGTAATAGCAACTATATGGCAGCTGATAAGTTAGCAGCGGAAAAAGGGTTATCAGATTCAGTGCCGCTATGGAAGTTAAAGTTGTAGGGTTATTACAATCATCACAGTTCAAATCACTAATTATTAAAATCCAAAGTGTTATATATTCCCACCTCCTTTTGCCGTAAGATTCTACTAACAAAAGAAAGAGCATGAGTCAGGATAAGGAAAAATATGTAATTTTTTAGAGTATTGATTGATGGTATACTTATCCTGACTCATGGTAAACTCCCTCCCATCCTCCCCACATAACACTTTGGATTTCCCTGTAAATTCAAATGTTGGGCTCAGTATATGAGGAGAGAGTGAGGGCACATGGGTGGAGGTGAAACCCTGGTTTCGGCTTGTGGAAGGGAGGTAGCTTCGTGGTGAGTATTACTAATTAGTGATTTTACATTGAAGGGAGCTTCAATTAGGGAGATACAAGTGTTCCACTATGTTACTTAAGAGAAGAAGACAAGCAAAAGAGCATGAGTCAGGATAAATTATAAAATATCAATTTTACTCTAAAAATTACATTATTCAGGGCTTAAAAAAGCCAGGCCGTCCAGTTACTGACTTAGAAGTACCCATGATTTGACCAATGTGTGATGATGAATCAAGGGACATTACTACACTGTAAAAGCCAAAGTCACTGTGTTCTTTTAATCTGATTGGTTGAAAAACATGATCGAGATGGTATTGATTCGCGGATATTACAAGACTATTCACTCTGCGTATTGACATGTACTTTGAATATCACACACAATTGTACTGTTGCGTCATCAGCAGTGGTGATGTCATTCAAATCATATTGTGATGACGTAAAAGTGAATGACATCACAAAGTAAGAGTTCCAGATGCTGCCAGGAACCAGTTGAAGCGGCCAGCTGATGACACTTCACTGCTTGTACCATTATTCGATGTCAATGAGTGCAGATTAGTAAAACCCATGTGGGCCTTTTGGAGTTACTTTTGTGTTTACAATGTCGATAAACGCATCCTGTGTTGGCCAGTTGTTATCTCCTGAGAATTAAACCTGTCTACACAAGTTGAATATGATTTCACATTGTGTGCACACAAGTACTAAGAACTGTCATGAGTCAACTTACAACTTATGCGTGGAGACAGTTTTAGCCTTGATGTATTTTGCCCTGTGTGTTTGTGACTGACCACCCCTCTTCCTTTAGGTGCTTTACCAGACCCTATCCCCACAGTGGAAGAAGTGAGTGCTCTGCAGCCCTCGCCCGAGGAGAACATGAACAGAACCGATTCAAGAACATATTGCCAAGGTCAGACAAAGTGGATTGACTTATTCAGCTACTTCGAGGTGTTATTTTATTGATGTCGAGATGAGGTGGCGAAGTTATTGCTGAATCTGCGTGAATTTGCTCCAGTTTGATCCTTAGTCAGCAGCTGCCACATTTTCATGGGGTCCAGTGGGAAGTCATAACTTCGTATTCAGCTTACAGTCACTTGAGGGCTTTCCCTGCATGCCGGAGTTTGCATGATCCAGCTCGCTGTACTGTGATAGAGATAAAGAAGCACTACAATGCTCATTAGTCTTTATCAATGCCTTATATGAAGCTATGGCCGAGAGATATCACTTCAGTTCCAGGCATGGTATTTTGGCTGCTATTGAAACAATTTCATTTTTTATTTTCAGTCTGCATGGTTGATTTTTGATGAAAAAAGTTGCATGTACTTTGCGGCGTTATAGGTTCAAACAATAACCCTTCAGGAGTGTTGATTTAAAAACATGAAACTTTAATCAGTTTGATTTTCAGGGTGTTCTTTAATCTTAGCATGTTATGAAATCTCTTGACTTTGAATTCTTCACTTTCTCAGTCATTATACAGCGCTCCATCTGTTTTTCTCAATGTAAAGTTTGTGAATGAATGAGGCCATGCTTGTATTGGCACAAGTGATAGCTTGATGCTTGAGTCACAGCCTGGTCTGCCTCAGCATTATTAGCTTCAACAGTTGTGTGGCTTCCACAGACTTTAAAACATTCAGTTATATTACATTTTACTTTAAGAAGCCATAGCTTTTTCTTTCTGAGTTTCTTCTCTGGATGTAAAACTTTTAAAAAACACAACATGTTTGTTTTGCTTCCACGGATGTTAAACATTCAGTTACATGATATTTACAGCAATAAAGCCATAGCATTTCTTTTGTGAGGTTTCTTCTCTGGATGTAAAAGTTAAACAACAAAGCATAAATAAGTTTGTATTATTAAATCACTTGGAATAAAAGCATAAATGACATCAAGATAATAATCAATGAGAAATATCTTAAGAGGTAAGTCTATTGTGCTTGTATTCCAATAGGAGGTTTGTATGAACAAGGGTTGTCTATTTGCTTAGGTGTCATTCGTGAGAAATTATTGATTAGCATCTCAGATGTGTCACAATATATTCATAATAACAAGAATTTATTCTTCTGTAATGTTTTGGTTAAAGTGGCCAATATGGGCCTGCAGTTCAAATCCAGATGTAAACAAGGCTGATCCATTATATGGTTAAAGTGGATTTTGTGACTTCTAAATGTTGATCTGAACAAGTAAAGTTAATCTTTATAATTGTAAACGTTTCATATAGGGAGTAATGTCGTTTAATATAGGTATCAATATTCAGACATTTGTATTGATGCAGTATCTGCAGTACAACATTCACTGATCAATCAACATCTTGACGTCGCGATGACATCCCTACTGGTGCCCAGAAATGAGCGTTTTGAATGGAGTTATGATTACCTAAAGTTCCTATTAATATTTTCACCTTCCCAGTTTGATGCCCCACCACTTTGGAATGGTGTGACTTTGCTTTGCCCCTTCACCCTGAGTGCCTCTTTTTGTGCTTAAACCGGTTAAGCCCTTTCCTGTAACAGCTTTTGTTGACAACTGTACTGACTACTACATCAATGCTGTGTTCCTCCCCTGTAAGTACCCCTGCCCTGCTGACTCAGTTCTTGCTGCAACGGGGCAGTTGAGAGTGGCTGATGTGGAGGTCTATTGTGCGACAGATAGATAGTAAACATCTCACATCATTGCGTGGGTTTGTGTTTTGTTATTTACATGCCAGACCATCGTTCTCATCGCTGCCGCGGAGTCACGGTGAGTGCATCACTGCCGTAGGTCGCGGTGGGTCATCACTGCCGCGCGGTCACGGTAGTCCATCACTTACGCCAGATCACGCAGTGGTCATCACTGCATGGTTCTAATCATTACTTCGTGGGTTAACATCATCAACATTGCAAGGCCTACATTATCATCACACAGCAAATTAACATCAACATATGCAGGCCTTCGTTGTCATCACACCGTGCAGGTTAAAATATATTTTTCCTTATCCTGACTCATGCTTATTTGCTTGTCTTCTTCTTCTTTGCGGTAACTTAGTGGAACACTTGTATCTCCTTATTGAAGCTCCTTCAATAAAACGTGTAAAATCACTAATCACTACTCACCACCAAGAGTTGTCCTTCCTTCCGCTTTATCGCTGAACTGGCCACTCGTTTCCCCACATGCTTCACTCTCCTTTCGTCTTCCAGTGAGCAGGGTTGAGAGCCTGTGTCTCCTCAATGGCACTATATCCTTTGATTATTTAGTTAGTTACCTCTATTAATTCCTTATAGAGGTTTAGCTAGTATCCTTCATCAATATGGTTTGATATTTATTCGTGATTTCTCACTGTTTATTCGCTGGGTTATTCGCGGATTGTTCAGTAGTCTACGCTCATGAAAATCTGTTCCATATGCAAGTTACGTTCTCTGCTGCTGACCCGCACCTACATATGCCCTAGGTGCACTGTACCATGTTCTTTCAGCTCTTGTTGCAGTATCTGCAGAGCGCTTTACTCGCTTACTTGCATTTAATAAATATATTCTTGGTGTTTGAGGGACGCGTGCTGCTGATAGATTAAAGCGCGGAGATTGCCCCAGTCATGGAGAACTTGGCTGGAGTCCCTCACTGGTCAACTGCTTTCCAATGCGGACTGACCCTACCGTCTGGTGTTCCGCTAGAGTTTCCCTCGGCGGAGGAGAGCGTGGGGGCCATGATCAGCCACCTCCAAGAAGTTTTACCGGCATCTCAAGACATCCATGCATTTCGCCAGCCCAAGACTAGGAAGTCATTTTACCACCCAGCGCCAGACTTAGACGCCTAAAGACTGGCGTCCAACACCCGGGAGAAGTCACAGTCGTCTAAGAACTTTCTGGCCGAGATGCGTTCCGTCGCCGCAGAACAGGGCCTCTATGATGATCAGCCAATTATCATCCCGGACATTCATATCACAAAAGCGACGGTCTCAGCTACAGTGACGCTTCAGCTCTGCGGTGGCGTCAGCGCAGATCCATGGTCTACCATGTATCCAAGCGCTGAAGCAACAGATGATCGATCCCATGGGCCCGTTGCCACCAGCGCCAGATAAGGCAACATTGGTACCACGCCAGACTTTCCCAGGCTTAACTTCCATACAGCAGTTCTCCCAACAAATCATGCAAATGATGGAGCAACGCTACATGTTGGAAAAGAGACTCAGCCCTGGGTCCGAGCCTTCGAAGGCTCCAAGCGTAGACAACTTCTCTGAGGGACTCTGCCAAAGTAGCGACAAGTCTACCAACATCACAAGCGACCTTTCGCTAAGGGCGCTGCAACTTCAGCGGACCAGCCTCCCGCATGGCTTCGACCCAGTCAACCCGTTGGAGGACCCAGGCGATCAGCATTAGTGGAAGGGCTACAATCCTATCACGGACTCAGATGATCCATGCATCGGTGAGGGCGTTTCCGCGGAGGAGGAATCGCTCATCCCCTCGAATATGACTCTCGGACCAGCCTTCGAAGGACCAGCCGCCACTCCCCAAGTGCGGACTCAGATGAAGCTTGATGGACATCTACGACAGCTTATAAGACATCTCCTCATCCTGTAGATCGCAAGGGAACTCACCAGCACCTTCGGCGAACCCACAGGTCTCCCTACAGGCACAGTTCGTCGGGTCACTCACCACGCCGTTGCCCTCGCCCGATCACCACGCCAGGATCCCCTTAACGCAGGTCTCCGCAAGGTCTCCATACAGGTCACCCGCGACGCCGCGTTACTTTACAAGTCTCGGCGCAGCAGGTCTCCAGATGCATACAGTCAGGCAGGACTCCACCTCATTTACCATCGGAGGAATATCAACATCCCATCCTCAGCACTCCAGTTACAGAAGGCGATGGTGGCATCATCTTCTCGGACTCTGATATAATGCTACTGGATGGCTAGCGAGGTTGGACCTGGCTTCTCCATCTAAGAACGATAATCCGCCCCACACCTATCTTATGAGAGATGGCGGCGTCGTAGCGACTCCACGCTACCTCCGGTCGATCCCCCATTCGCTACAGTCTCACAGAACTTGGACGCAGCTTTCAAGACAGCTACTAAAGCATCCAGGTGCCACATTTGCCACAGTTCAAAAGCGCCAGGAAGTTCTCCACTCATAATATGGATCCCTTCCTCAAAGCTCAGGAGATTGATGATAGCTTTAAAGTAATCAACGCATGCCAAGGCCAAGGATTTTACAAGATTGAGGACCGCAAGCTAGCTCAGGTAGAAGCTATGACCAGAAGAATGTTCTTTGGCCTCAACAGATCTCGAATCGACAGTCAAGCGAAGCGCTCATCGCCATGAGTTTCAAGACTCCACGGCGGAGGAAGATACAGAATGATTTACCTCGGCCCTTTATGCAAAGAAGGACCAACAGTTCATGACAGATCACCTTTCATCCATCGCGCAGCATTAACTCTGGCTGCGTCGTCAAGGTCTCCCTCGCCTCCTGCAGTTGGAGTGAACAATTTACGAGGCGCCATTATACACAGCTCCGTGGTCAACTCCTGCCATCTTTGGCACTAGGCGGTCTACATTACCAATGGAAGGTCCTCCCATTTGGAATATCATCGGCCCCTGGTTGTTTACAAGAATAACGTAAACCCGTAGTCACATATCTACATCATCGGGGGGCTACTTAATGCATTCTACTACCTCTCGGCCCGGATTCAAGTAGATCAAGATCCAGGCCGTCTCAAACTACAACTGAATTTCACCATCAATCTACTCAATCAGCTAGGATGGTTAGTGAATCTACTCAAGTCGGATCTACAACCTATGCAGGACCTACAGTTTCTAGGCATCAGATTTCTCACGACGCAGAATCGCGGTCATCGTATTCAGAGGACTGATGGCTCAAGATCCAACAGACCATCCCTCAAGCCTTACTCTCTCCGTGCCCACTACGTACAGTGGCAGAGTCTGTTGGGTCTCCTCCGCCCACTCAAGACTTGACAGTCAGTGACAAACTACAGCTACAGCCCATTACAAGTCCTCATCAATACTCATCTCGATGACTTACAACCCTTCTCGGGTCTACCGAATCACCCAGACCTCATCTACTATGGTGGACCCGGAGGTCGAATGTTGCGTAAGGCACCTATTTAGCAGAGCCGGAATTCAAGACCAATCTATACGTAGGACGCGTCACTACAAGGTTGGGGAGCACATCTGGACAACCATGTAGCATCCGAATATGGAGCCAGGAGGAGAAATGTCTACATATCAACATGCTAGAGATGAAAGCAGCCATCAACGCCATACTCCATTGGAGCTCCATTCTACAGAATGCGATCTCATGGTACACATACAGACAACTCGACAGTGGCGCTTTTTATATAAACAAGCAAGGCTCAACAAGATCATTGAACTTACTACATCTCTGCTTTCAACTGTTCGACCTAATCGACGATCTGAACATCCATGTAAAAGCATGTCACATTCCAGGAGCCAAGAATGTCCTAGCAGACGCACTATCCCGGCCCAGCTCTACCATCGCCGACAGAGTGGATGCTCCATCCAGAGATATTCACAGATTATCAAGGAAATAGGAGCTCCGTTAATAGACCTATTAAGCCACTCACTTCAACAATCAGCCAACAACATTCGTCTCTCCAGTCCCAGATCCACGCGTGGACAAGCGGACGCTCTCAGCATATCCTGGGAAGGCCTAAACGCGTGCAGCGTTTCCTCCGCCAAGCGCTACTACCGAGGGTATTACAGAAAATCAGGCAGACAAAGAGCCTCCAACTGATTTTGGTCGCCTTACTGGCCAGCGAGCGTGGTTTCCCATTCTCATAAAAGAACTCGGACAACCAAATCTACAACTACCAGAGCGCGTCGAATCTACTAGTACATCCTCACACAAAACAAGCACAGATACCCAGAGGCATTCCAACTTCACGTGTGGACTGTATTAAGGCATGCTTAAACAAGAGAGGTTACTCAGCCAGAGCGGTGAAAGCAGTCACGCTTGCTTTACGCATGGTCGACACGCAACTTGTATGGCGACAAGTGGCTTAGTTTTGAGACCTACGCTACTTAAAAAGGATTTACAGCTAGAAAGCTACACATCCTCAAGTGGCAGACTACGTTTGTCACCTACGACAAACCAAGCGTCTGAAAGGATCTACACTCTCAACATACCTAGCAGCATTGAGTTCAGTGATAACTATGAGGGACGGGTGCAAAATTAACAAAGGTTCCAGAGTTACTGGCCTTGTTACGGCTCTTATAAATTGGAGGATCAGAAACAGAGATTTCAGGCTCCAGCATGGGACCTCAATATTGTTCTCAAACATCTCACTAGCGGCGTTTACGAACCGCTAGAAGCGACATCAATTGAATTTCTGACACAGAAAACACTATTCCTGTTGGCCCTAGCAACAGCAGCCAGGATGTCGAGGAAATCCATGCGCTAGATTTGAGAGAACAAGATATTGATGTAAATCAAAACATAGTGCACATGGGACTACGATGGGAGTTTTTCATCGCCAAAAATCAACTGCCAGGTCAACCGGACAGACAATTCCACGTCCCTGCACTATCCTCCATAATCGGACCATAAGATACGCTTGACCTATCTTTGTGTCCAGTGAGAGCACTAAGAATTTATCTACGACGATCCAGATTGATGAGACGAAAATTCAAACGACTGTTCGTCCCGATGTCAACAGCGACACAGACGGAAGTCTCCCGTACAACAATATCAATCTGGATAAGAACTGTCATACTACGAGCCTACAAGGCTGCAGGACTCGATCCTCCAAGAGCCTCTAACCCTCACGAAATTAGAGCACTGGCATCAACACTTTCGCTCTACATGGGAATTGCTTTCGCTGAATCACGATCATGGAGGGATGTTTCTGGAAATAGGACATGGTGTTTGCTAACCACTACCTGAGAGATATCGCCACCGAGGGGCGTCTCAGGCATTCACCATTTCGGCCCTCTGGTTGTCGCACAGCAGTTGACAGTTCCCCACAGAAGGTGAGACGTTGTCTGCGCCCGTGTTTCTCATGACTGATCAAGCCTACACTCTATAGAGTTTTGCTTCAGTATCTATGCGTTTCAGAACTAGCATAAGTGTTAAACCCAGTACATATAGTTACTAGTACTATGGGTCCGATTTCTCCACTTTGGAGTCGCTAAATCCACATTTAAATGTTAACCAAATAGGACCAAAGTTAACTGTTGTGTTCCCCCCATTAATTGGCAGCTTAAAGAACTCTTTTGTGGACAGCAGCAGAAATTAGCATAATTACAGTGCCATTATGAAGTTCCCGTAGGGGGGTTTATTTTGACGTAAAATTCACTAATGAAATCCTAAGTGCCTTTTTCCCACCTCCTGGTTCCATCGGATTCTACAAGCAAATAAGCATGAGTCAGGATAAGGAAAAATATGTAATTTTTGAATAAAATTGATATTTTATACTTATCCTGACTCATGAGGTAAGCCCTCCCAACCTCCCCACAAGACACTTTGGATTTCCCTGTAAGTTCAAGTGTCGGGCTGAAGCATGTATTCAGGAGAGAGTGAAGCATGTGGGAAACAGTGAAGCCAGTTTCCAGAGTAACTAAGCGGAAGGAAGAAGGACAACTCTTGGTGAGTAGTGATTAGTGATTTTATATCTTTACAGCGTTTTTATTGAAGGAGCTTCAATAAGGAGATACAAGTGTTCCACTATAAGTTAGCAAGAAGAAGAAGACAAGCAAATAAGCATGAGTCAGGATAAGTATAAAATATCAATTTTATTCAATAAAAATTACATAAAGGCCTTCATTATCATCATCCACTGCAGGTTAACATTTATATCTTTACAGCAAGTTAACATCAACATCATAAGGCCTTCATTTCATCATCACATTTATATCTTTACAGCAAGCTAACATCAACATAATAAGGTTAACATTTATATCTTAACAGCAAGTTAACATCAACATCATAAGGCCATCATTATCATCACACTGCAGGTTAACATTTATATCTTTACAGCAAGTTAACATCAACATCATAAGGCCTTCATTATCATCACACTGCAGGTTAACATTTATATCTTTACAGCAAGTTAACATCAACATCGCTGTGATCCATAAGGCCATCATTATCATCACACTGCAGGTTAACATTTATATCTTTACAGCAAGTTAACATCAACATCATAAGGCCATCATTATCATCACACTGCAGGTTAACATTTATATCTTTACAGCAAGTTAACATCAACATCATAAGGCCTTCATTATCATCACACTGCAGGTTAACATTTATATCTTTACAGCAAGTTAACATCAACATCATAAGGCCATCATTATCATCACACTGCAGGTTAACATTTATATCTTTACAGCAAGTTAACATCAACATCATAAGGCCATCATTATCATCACACTGCAGGTTAACATTTATATCTTTACAGCAAGTTAACATCAACATCATAAGGCCATCATTATCATCACACTGCAGGTTAACATTTATATCTTTACTGCAAAAGAACATGACCATCAATGACCACCTGTAAGCTAGTGTTACATCATTGAACTGTGATGCCTGTAAGTATAATTGAAGCATTGCTTCTATCCTATGGCTGCCATGCATCTAAGCTTTACATGACAGTTATGGACTTCCTGCTGACAACTAACACTTGCTACATTTCTGCAGAATCTCACGCACAAAGTGCTTGTGAATAACACAACTAACATTCATGTGGACATTGCCAAACTGCTGAATGTCACTTTTAACACCACTCTTCTAAAGCCATTATGTCACCATCTGTAGTCACTGATGACTATGTATATCATACATAAGGGGTATCACCTACTTGTTTAATGAGTCCTACAATTTGAATGTTTTCCCCTCCAGTCTGTTATAACATTCTCAAAACAAGACACTACTTTGTTGAATGTCCCTCTTCAAGCTAAACAGTGTATGTGTTACCATTTTAACTAGTCAGAGACAGCTGAGCTTTGTAACCATCCATTCTTCAGTCCTTTCTCAATCTTTTAAACATTTGGACCAGTTGAGTTCATCTTGAAATCATTTATGAAATCTTTCAACCTTGTCTTTACCCCAGTAAGTCTTGTGATCACGTTTACCTCTTGGGACAAGAGGTTTGACTTGAATAAGCGAATAACTAATGTTTAAAATTGTTCCATATTTGTGATGGGTACTTTCGAATGTTAATTGCATCTCGACATTTTTAATCACATTTTGTTATCATGTTGATGAAGCTTTGAATTTTATGCCTTCTGAGTCCTAGTCTACAAATCCATGTCAAGTATTTTTGTCCATGTGTACTAACATCTATGGACTCTTGTAGGGATGCACACAGAAGGACCGCTTCATCGTCACTCAGATGCCGCTGCCCAACACTGTGGCCGACTTCTGGCGCATGTTGTACGACTATACCTCTGATACCATCATCATGCTCAATGAGTTTGATAGGAACGACAAGGTAGGTAGTCCATACTTACTCGGACACCAAGTAGGGTGGCCTGCTTGTCTTACAACCACCAGTACATGTGCTAGGTTATATCTCAGAGGTCAGAGGATTCTTATATGTCAGTGTCACACTCATAGCCCTGTCTGTCGGACCCGCCTCCGTGGTGTAGTGGTTAGCAGGAGCTGCCCCCAGAGAGCGGAAGGTCGCGGGTTCGATCCCGACCGGCGTCATACCAAAAAGACGTTAAAATATGGTACTTGTTGGTCCCTGCCTGGCTCGGCATTAATGGGTACAACAAGGACTGGTCGTCTCGGAGTCAGTATACTGTGTCTGAGTGGGGTATTCATGCTTCACTGCGGCATGGTATCTCAGTGGGCTAGCACTATAAAACCAGCTTAAGTCTGGGCTAGTACAAGCAGCCGCACATACACATACACACGCATGCACGTCGTCATATGAGCGTAATATTCTCAAGCACGACGTTAAACCCAATTTCACCTCACCTCACCTGATAGCCCTGTCTTGGGCCTATATCACTTTTTCTAACATATTGAAGTGAAACACTGTGGAAGAACTGTAATATTGTTCAAAATGACATTACTCCCAGGCCTATGTCATTTACTTACTTTAGATGTCTGTTTCTGTGTTTTAGTCGTGTGCCTTGTACTGGCCGGAGGAATATGGCTATACAGAAGAGTATGGCCCCCTCAACGTGGAGCTGCTGTCATCCTCTGAAGCTGACCCTGACGTCACCATCCGCATCTTCAAACTCAGCCATCTTGTCAAGGTAGTACTATTTTGAAAATGTACACGATCAGTTATTTTGTCCTTCATGCTAAATTCTTCTGATATATCACATTGTCCTGTCTCTATTCTGGCACTGCTCTGTTTGTTTCATGCTGTTCTGTCATTTGTTTTGCCTCACATGTTGTTCCTCACTCTCATGCTGTAGTGCCAGCCAGCTAGTCTTTGTCATGCTGTTTCAGTACTGTCATGCTGTTTCAGTACTGTCATGCTGTTCTGTTGATGTCATGTTGTTCCATTACTGTCATGTTGTTCCATTACTGTTATGTTATTCCAGTACTGTCATGCTGTTCTGTCACTGTCATGCTGTTCTGTCACTGTCATGCTGTTCTGTCACTGTCATGCAGTTCCATTACTGTCATGCTTTTCTATCACTGTCATGCTGTTCTGTCACTGTCATGCAGTTCCATTACTGTCATGCTTTTCTATCACTGTCATGCTGTTCTGTCACTGTCATGCTGTTCTGGCTGTCATGCTGTTCTATCACTGTCATGCTGTTCTGTCACTGTCATGCTGTTCTGGCTGTAATGCTGTACCATTACTGTCATGCTGTTCTATCACTGTCATGCTGTTCTATCACTGTCATGCTGTTCTGTCACTGTCATGCTGTTCTGGCTGTCATGCTGTTCTATCACTGTCATGCTGTTCTGCCACTGTCATGCTGTTCTGTCACTGTCATGCTGTACCATTACTGTCATGCTGTTCTATCACTGCCATGCAGTTCCATCACTGTCATGTTGTTCTGTCACTGTCATGCTGTTTCTATCACTGTCATGCTGTTCTGTCACGCTGTTCTGGCTGTCATGATGTTCCATTAATGTCATGCTGTTCTGTCACTGTCATGCTGTTCTGTCACTGTCATGCTGTTCCAGTACTGTCATGCTGTTCTATTACTGTCATGCTGTTCTGACTGTCATGCTGTTCTATCACTGCCATGCAGTTCCATTACTGTTATGTTGTTCTGGCACTGTCATGCTGTTCTGTCACTGTCATGTTGTTCCAGTACTGTCATGCTGTTCTGTCACTGTCATGCTGTTCTATCACTGCCATGCAGTTCCATCACTGTCATGTTGTTCTGTCACTGTCATGCTGTTCTATCACTGTCATGCTGTTCTGGCTGTCATGATGTTCCATTAATGTCATGCTGTTCTGTCACTGTCGTGCTGTTCTGTCACTGTCATGCTGTTCCAGTACTGTCATGTTGCTCTATCACTGTCATGCTGTTCTGGCTGTAATGTTGCTCTATTACTGTCATGCTGTTCTGTCACTGTCATGTTGTTTAGGTCACTGTCATGCTGTTCCAGTACTGTCATGCTGTTCTGGCTGTAATGTTGTCTCTATTACTGTCATGCTGTTCTGTCACTGTCATGTTGTTTTGTCACTGTCATGCTGTTCCAGTACTGTCATGCTGTTCTATTACTGTCAAGCTGTTCTGGCTGTCATGTTCTATTACTGTCATGTTGTTCTATTTCTGTCATGCTGTTCTATCACTGCCATGCAGTTCCATTACTGTCATGCTGTTCTGGCTGTCATGCCATTTTATATCTGTAAGTCTATTCTGTATTTGTCATGCTGTTCTGTGACTGTCATTCCATTCTGTCACTGTCATGTTGTTCTGTATTGTCATGCTGTTCTGTTCTGCTGCAGGGTGAGGAGAGAGCAGTGAAACAGTTCATGTTCAAGTCATGGCCAGACTACCAGACAGTGCCCAACTCACGGACAGCTCTACTAAGGCTGCACAAACTCACCACAGACTGGCTCAAGCAGAACGGCAAAGGCCCAGTCACAATACACTGCATGTGAGTAATCACCTTCACATCTTAAGGCCTATCGCTATCACTGTGCAGAGTTGTCTCCCTTGAGCATGTCAGAAACCCATGATCATTGGTTCAAATCCTGGTACGCCCTGGTATTGTTTCCAGGTCAGCACCCTGCCTTTCTTTGTGGGTTTCACCCACGTAGTATACATCTTAGACCTCCCAGCTGATGCTGACATGCATCAGATGACTGTAATACTCTTCAGAGCATGGTTGAACCAAACATACTCACTCGTGAAGATCATAGCTTTTTCTCAACATTTTCTTCAACTTCCTATTTGTCAAGGAAGAAATGTTTTAATCTATCTACTTCAAAGATTAGATATTCGACAGCAATATGTTTTTCCATGATTTGAGAAATTTGTTATTTTGATGTTATTGTTCAGGATACACTAACAGATTGACAGCTTGTCCCTGATTGCTTTTGTTGATGGATAGTGTGGCAGCTTGTCCCTGATTGGTTGTATTGATGGATAGTGTCGCAGCTTGTCCTTGATTGGTTGTATTGATGGATAGTGTGACAGCTTGTCCTTGATTGGTTGTATTGATGGATAGTGTGGCAGCTTGTCCTTGATTGGTTGTATTGATGGATAGTGTGTTACATCACATCATACTCATCATTAAGTTGGGATAAATTTAATTTGTCGTAATATAGTTCACATAATGCCTATAACAAAACTAAGTTCGCCCATTCTCCCAAGAAGATTATGGTATTGCTATTAAGTTAGACGACAGCTGCTTATTGTAGGAGCTTAATTGTTCACCCTGAAGAAGCAAGCAGACAATTTGTTATTGACTGTCCAGGAATGGCGCCAGCAAGAGCGGGGTGTTTGCTGCCGTAAGTCTGGTGCTGGAGAGACTGAGCCTGGACCAGGAGTTGGATGTGTACCAGACCGTCAAACAGATCCGCATCAACAGACCACAGTTCATTGAGAACTATGTAAGTTGGCAGTCAGAGGCTGCATTATCACTGTGATGAGGAACAATAACTGAGAAATATGAAGTATATCTGGGTAAAACACTAGCCTCTTTTGCATTTAAAACCATGTCATATTGATTATGAATTGGCCAGCATCTCAAATATCAACACAGAAGACTCACATGCATAGAGTCTGGATGCACGTTCCACAGTCATGGCTGTAACATTTCTGAAAGTCACATCATGTCATAAGGTAAATAATTGATAAAACGAAAATCTATTAAACAATTAGAGATAAGTGTTTAAAACACACACTTGAAATATGGGTTCTTTTCCACACCATTTGGTACCATGTCCGAATTGTCTTCTTAGTGTCATAGGGAACTACTTTGGGTTGGGAATCATTGCCAGGGCACAATGGTTGGAAATAGGCCAGTGATGGAATTGTTGTTCATGCTGTCAGTGGTGGTGAGGTGTCTAGTCCAGAATTTATGAATCATTCGACTTTATGGATAACAACTTCTTATGTATTGCATTGAGCGACATTTTGGTGTAGATTCTTTTAGCTTGATAACGGTTTAAGAATCTACACTGAAATGTCACTTTATACAATAAACAAGGAGTTGTTACCCATAAAATCTAATCTTTATTATTGACTCACCAACTAGCCCATGCTTGTTGTAAGAGGCGACTAATGGGATCAGGTGGTCAGACTCACTGACTTGGTTGACACATGTCATTGGTTCCCAATTGCGCAGATCGATGATTATGCTGTTGATCACTGGATTGTCTGGTCCAGACTCAATTATTTACAGACCACCACCATACAGCTGGAATATTGTTGAGTGCGGCGTAAAACTAAACTCGCTCACTCGCTCAAGGCTTCATCACTCCCAACCACAGCACTAAAGTACTGTCGGAAATAGAAAAAAAGGGTATTTTCTCATTTATCTCTACAATTTATGTAGTTGATATGTGCAAGTGTGAAATATCTCTTAAACTAAGTTTGGCCTAACTACAGTCTCAATGGTAGGGACACAAGAAACGTAGAAAAAGGTCTTTACTGAGGAGAGATTAGTGCAGAAATGAGCAATGCAAAACAAATTATTTGGAACAGACCATGGCTGTATGCAAATTAGTGTGCGACGATATTGTATTATAAAGGACACTTTTTAAGTGACCAATTTGAAATTAGACGTAGCTTCATTATAAACGATAGCTGGCGTAAAAAATAATAACTTTCATGCTGAAACTATTAAGGATGTAGCTACCATGGAGTCTCATTGTCACTATAAAAAGAAACAGATAGGAGGGTTCGTCTCAAAACCAAAACCTGGACGGGTGTCGCAGACGATCGTTGGGGTCGGGCTTGGGGATAGGGATATCAGCTAAGACACGATAATCCTTTAGGGCAATTATACTGGGGAAGTACACTGCATGTCATAACAATTTACAAATAATATCCAGTCCTGTCGATCTTCGCGATCGGCTGGTCATGCCACCTATATATTTTGAGACATTTAATACGATGAGTTTCTATGGTTATCAGGTATCAAACTCTTTTACATATCTCAACATAAACTTTATGAAAGAAAGACACTTAAGCTGTTAATCAATAGATGAGGCATAGTCAACACACATGAAAAAGCACAAAATATCTTTGAGATGACCCCAAGTGCTCTGGGCAGCATGTGCATTTCATGCCAGGTGAGTCGACGGTCCGTCGTCATACCTTGCTGAGCGACCAAATTGCCATCTATAGTCTGATCTATTGTTTTCAGCAGCTATTCATATTTTTTCTAAGTTTTGCCCGATTTTACGAGTAAACATGCTTTTCTGGATATTCTATTATGCATCCCACTGAATGCTGAAGTGGGTTATTTCGACATATGCTATTTGCAGTTGTGTAAATTTTAGGGATACAGAGTAAGAGCCTAAAAACAGTTTTTTTTCTATTTCCGACAGTACTTTAGTGCGGGAATATTGATGACTGTGACATGAAGTAACCCTCACTCACTCACAACAGGAACATAAGAGGCGACTAATGGGATCGGGTGGTCAGGCTCGCTGACTTGGTTGACACATGTCATCGGTTCCCAATTGCGCAGATCGATGCTCATGCTGTTGATCACTGGATTGTCTGGCCCAGACTCGATTATTTACAGACGTCCTCCATATAGCTAGAATATTGCTGAGTGCGGCATAAAACTAAACTGACTCACTCACTCACAACAGGAACAGGTATGTATTAATATTGTTATGTTGAAGCATATACAAAGAACATTTCACTCAGTGTCATTGGTTCTTTTACAGGAACAGTTCCAGTTCTGCTACCAACTCATCATGGAATACCTTGACAGCCAAGAGTAGCCATAGCAACCGTTGATCAATCATAGCAACATTCCACGGTTACAATAACCACCATCCCAGCATTCCATAGCTCAAAGCAAATGCTTGTGATGTTTTAGTATCTCAAATTGTCATTTTCAATTTTACAAACCATGAAAGCTTTAGTCAGTGTTATGTAATGGAGATATTACTTTTGCTCAGATTTATATATATGTTGTACACCATCAGGATATTTTAACAAGTTGTTTATTGATTGTATTTTCTGATATGAACTTAAGAGTTAAGATATTTTTAATTGTGTTGACTTTTAAAGATTGTTGAATTCATTTGCATCTTCTGAAAGGTTGTTATATAAGTTACCTATGTCAAATTTGTTTATTTGCCAATGGTTAATTTGCAGATGTTAGGAAAGTAGTATGTTCAGAGACAACAGGTAGTATATTTCCCAGATTATGCATTCACTGCTTATATGATGTGTCATACAAAGTTTATTAACTGATAGAAGTATTACATGTATGTCTGGAGCTGCCATCAGCAAGGGCTATACTGTACTCTGTTGTGAGTGCATACTAAGGTTGTGATGCAGTGTGACATACTGTGAAACCTTGTGAATGTGGAACCTGTTATAGTGGACACTAGGCGTCTGAACCTTGTGATTCTGTATTGTCTGTGTCCAAGGATACAGTCCTACTGATGGTGTCCTCGGATACAGCCCTACTGATGGTGTCCTCGGATACAGTCCTACTGATGGTGTCCTCGGATACAGTCCTACCAATGGTGTCCTCGGATACAGTCCTACCAATGGTGTCCAGGGATGCAATCCTACTGATGGTGTCCTCGGATACAGTCCTACTGATGGTGTCCTCGGATACAGTCCTACTGATGGTGTCCAGGGATGCAATCCTACTGATGGTGTCCTCGGATACAGTCCTACTGATGGTGTCCTCGGATACAGTCCTACTGATGGTGTCCTCGGATACAGTCCTACCAATGGTGTCCAGGGATGCAATCCTACTGATGGTGTCCTCGGATACAGTCCTACCAATGGTGTCCAGGGATGCAATCCTACTGATGGTGTCCTCGGATACAGTCCTACTGATGGTGTCCAGGGATGCAATCCTACTGATGGTGTCCTCGGATATAGCCCTACTGATGGTGTCCTCGGATACAGTCCTACTGATGGTATGCAGACATACGGTCCTACTGATGGTGCCCAGGGATATAGGTGATGGTGGATAAACTCAGTGTTGGCATCCCTATGCAATGGAATTGTCATCAATACATCATCCAACAGCCTGTTCATACATCCATCAACTCATATGCATCCATTATAGTCATATGTACATACACAGCTCATGGTATCATATCCAGTTTTCAAATATTGGTAATCAAAACGTAACATTAGATCAGCAGAGTGTATTATCTCACTATTTACGGTATATTAGCAGTTGTCTGCATCAACTGCTCGAGGTTGCATGAGCGTGTGTCTGAGAAATTCACTTCACCAGCACCAAATTGGTCATTGAGTTAAGTTCATAATATCTTTGTATGCAAAAAGCATTTACTGTATATTACCATTGCAAAAGGGTATTTACAAATGTATCAGAGGGATATATTCCTGCTTTAGACGCTAATTTATTTTTGCACTAGTGACACAGCCAAGTATTGATTGCTGAATATAATGCATGAAATTAACCATTGCCATTCATTATGTCAGAAATAACAAATAATGATTCAATGAGGCTATTTTTCCTAAGAGGTTTTTCTTATCTTATGATTTGCTAAAACATTTTGCTCCAGTGGTTCGAAGTTAATTTTTGAATGATCATTTTGTGCCATTCTGTGCGACTCTTACACTATGGGCTTCCTATGGAGGTTGTCTGTGTTATTGCCTGTTTACTGTGATGAGTGTTTGGATACAGGACCTGTATCATTCTTCATGCCATTACTGTCACATTTTTGTCTTTCATTAGTACAAGTGCATCGTCAGTCCTTCTCCGGTGTGTAAACATGGCACTCTTCTATCACTTGAAAACATTTCTGGTGTCCCCTGCCGTGATATTGCTGGAATATTGCTAAAAGCGGTGTTAAACCATACTCACTCACTCACTCACTATCACCTAAATACAGCTGCTATGCATAGTAGTGAAGTGTGTCTACTTAAAGCATGGTATCACAGGCCACAGAACTCACATGAGCTCAACTCGTTTGATATTTTGTGCAAACCATAACGCCTGATACAGTGACTCTAAGGCCATGGCTCATGCTGCCATCAGATATACAGTGAGACCCCGGATATCCGGACACATTCGTTTTTGCGTAAATCGTCTGGATAACAGATATCCGGATATCTGGATTTCTGTCTTCCAGGCTAAGGTGTTGAATATACACGTCTGGTTTAAAATCACTTCCAAAACAGAATGGTCGTTTTGATTTGCCAATTACAATTCACTCTGTGCCAGATAGGCCTACTAATCACCACCAATACCCTGGTGGTCGGTCATTAATCCGGATTAGCAGACCTTGTCTTGTGTCAAAACACGTGGGACACTCGCGGTTCACTTCACACGGTCAGTGGAAGATCAAAGCTTCGTGCGGATACGTGAGTCAAGTTTGTGTTGATTTACCCGGTTGGTTTGTAAAATTTACCGTCCGGGAACGGAAACTGCATATCCGTTGTAGACAGTCACTTTTATAACGTAAGAGATTGGTTATTTATGAAAATTGACCAGAAGGCAAAGGTTTCCGGATATTCGGGGTTCGGGTATCTGGGGTCTAACTGTATATAATTTTGATCACTTTCTGGTCCGAGGACTTGCTGGTGTCCTGCTTGCTGGAACTAGCCTGTGGTTACATTGATTGACTACAGGTAGGGACCCTGCCGTGATATTGCTGGAATATTGCTAAAAGCGGCGTAAAACCATACTCACTTGTCACTCACTCACAGGCAGCGACCACACAAAGTGAGCACACAAAGTGACCTGATGTATTACATGTGATGGGGGAATGCAGTGTACAAACCAGGAAGTCGTCACGATGGTACAGCTGCAGTCATTGTGTGAACAAATATACCACTGTGTATTTGGTTTCTTATTGTCCCGTTCCTACCAAACCCCAAGATTGAGATGAACGAGCACTCTGCACACTAGTTGTATCTAATACACTAGCTTAGGACAAAAGCATTGATCAAGAGGACAATACATCATTGGGTGGTGTGTTACATTGTCCAGAACCAATGCAATCTGCTGAGTAGCTTTTAACCCCTGCAAGACCCCTTCTAGACACCTTCTAGACCCCTTCTAGACCCCTTCTAGACCCAGTTTGTTGGTAGCACACTATTGTGAGTGGGAACCTACGTGTTGTGAGGTTGTGATTTACTAGATTCTTTCTGTCCAAGGTTGTGAATCCCGTGCAATGCTGACGTTACATACATAGAAGTGGATTATGTCTGAAGTTGTGATTCTGTTGCTGGGTTTACAGTCTGCCTCAGTGAAGGTTTTGATTTGATAAGTTACCCTTTGTCACAGTCTGAAAGAACAAGATGCTGTTTCTTCATACATCTCTGTAATAGTTATAATCTGATTATTCTAGATTGTTAAAAATACATTGTATAATTGAAATAATTATTGAAATGTTTAATACTTATGAGGTACATGTTTGGTGTATTATTTGATACTTTGCTCTTGTCTCTGAACAAATTCGAAATATACTGAAGCGTTGTCCTGCTTGATTACAATCCATTGCTCACAACAAAGAGCCATAGCAATTAAGATTAGAATAAAACTCTTTACGTAATTTCTTTCTCTGAAAGTCCACAGCATGTCAGATGAAAAAATTAAAAAATTCTGTCCCATTAGAACGAGGACATTGAATTCTTGTAATGTGTACTTGATTGATAACCTAATTAGAAACGGAATAGAAGGTCTGCACAGATACAAGTAAAACTTTGTCTCCGTGTTTGTCATTTAACTGGAGGTGTCTGATCACCATGCACAGATCTGATCTGTCGCTTTGGAAATGATCCATTTTCATGTTTGATGTACTAACCTTACGTTTTCCATTGTATTGAAAACTTGGAGTGATGTGTGCGCCAATCTGACCCAGGTTCTAGTGACTGTTTGACATTTTGTCTAGTGCCGTTGATGGGCTTAGTGAACATGTGTATATATATATTTTAGTGTGTAGCTGAAGCCAGTCATAGGTAGATCCAAATGTGCTAACACCTTTACATTGTACATTTATGTATGAGCGAACGTTTGCATACACCTTTTCTGTGCTACAAAACTTTCCATACTTCCAAGATGTCTGTCAATTATGTTGACATCTATTCTGAAATCAGACTTATTTTTGACATGTTTCTTTTTTTTAAATATAGTCTGTACTTTTTTATCATTTAGCATTGTTCAATATATTTCCTTTTAGCAGCACCAAAGAAGTATTGCTTTTTTTCTTTCGGACAAGTTCTCATTAAGTTTTCATTTTGACAGGCAGACATGTTCATTATTCATTCATTACTGCTTCTTACTAGCATTCATAGATATGCTTTGATGCTCTTAACTTATTTTCCCGTAAACTCCAATTTTCCACTGTGTAAATAATTTCCTAGAATAGTCGCTTTACTGAGCTTAAAAACATGTACATTATTCGTTAATCATGTTTACAATTTGATATTGTTTATTATCGGGGGATCAAGAACATTCTTTCCATGAGCCACGACCAGTTGCAGCGAGATCAAAACATTAAAGGGAGATAACTCCCACCTATCATCCGTAGTTTACACTACAACGAACATGCTCTTGTTAATACATGACTTCAGAGGCAGTTTAATGGCCATACGGAGATATATTAAAAATACATCTAGCAAAAATTTTGTACTTCTTTAAGAAAGAAAAATTTAACAAAAATGTTAATTGCATTGAAGTGCTGGCCAGTGTTGACAGATCTCATTTACCACAGTGAAGGGTTGCATATCACTGTTGCTGCCATGTCCTATTCAGGAAGGAAGAATGAACTTGTTATCTCTTGAGTGGTTGGCAGATAAATCTCAATTGCTGATAGATGAATCTCTTGCATTATACAGAGCTTAGCCTGCTCACAGGGAAGTGGTACAGTAAAATGAATCATGGGCAGTGAAACTAGTTTTGTATCGGTTGGAAAAAACTCGGGTGCAGTATTGTCAGCTACACTCGTGAGTATTAATTAAGTGTAGGGTTAGTACTCATAACAAAAGGAATGCTTCTGTATCCACTATCTGTATTTCTGATACAGGTGATTCCGCTGCTGTGCCCACATTCCCACTCTGTTTAGCTTTGGTTAATCAGTGGTATTTACATTATGTCCAAGATATATCAAAATATTTGTGCAATTGCATTTTATTTAGTTACCATTGAAATGATTTACACTATTCAATGTATTTACGGGCCCAGCACTCTCATGACAGTAGTGGTAGGGATGCCAATGTGTTTATCAGCCCTACCGTATTGCATTTCTTACAAAATATAGAGAAGAACTATCTTTAAACTTTCCTTTGAATCCGGCTGTTGGACTCAGCATCTCACGGATGGTTGAGATGAAAGTCAGGGAGGTCTCTAACAACTTCTTTCCTTCTTCAATACACATGGATCAGGGACATGAAATGGTAATACCGCAAGCATAAATTGAGTTTTAAATTTTAAATTGAATTTGGGTTTTGTCAGATTTATTGTGGAAGCTGGGCTCTAAATATATTGAATTAAATGACTGAAAACAGGAACTATTTGGAAGTTTGTAATGGTAGTCCGTGTTAAACGTGTGCTGTCTGGCACGATGACTGTTGGGGAGTGCTGCTACTGCTGGCCTTTGTTTGATGACTGCATATTGCATATTCATGCTTCAGGTAATGAATAAAGAACATAACAGTGAATCTGGCTTTGTTATCATTGAATGTTACCATGGAGATTGTTGAACTGAGCGTGGGGGGTGGTTGATAAGACTGATGTACCAGCCATGTGAGGACCTGGAATTATGGATCCTTGGATCTGATAAGAACTTGATTGGATCAGTCCTGTTTTAGGATACGGTGTCCAAGAATGCCAGGCTGGGTATCAACCAGTATCATATCATCGTCTAGTGGGTACAGCATCTGCCCATACAGTGGGATGTTGATGCTTGTGTATCTTGTCATCACAGATTTGGTTGGAATGTACTGGTAGCTGAAACTGCTATATCCTCCTTTCATTTATTATTATCATCTGTTCCATGTTTTATTCAAGGAGTCTAAGGATCAATTTGGCAGAAGAGTCTGCCAGTGTACACTGAAACGTTAACAGCCCATTTCTCTATTACCGACTGACTACAATACATAAAACAAAAGCACTCCTCCCATGACCAGTTACATCCAGTTATGGGAGTAGTAATCATTAGATGTGAAGGATTCCTGACCAAAACCGAATACTGGCACTGGTGAAGATAAATACGGGCCACCCAGTGAAATCAGTGATTTTCAATCTGGAATTATTCAACACCAGACTAAGCTGACAATGAATGAATAGCAACAACTAGGCTGGAACCATGCTTAAATGGCACTTGCCATCCATTGTACACACAACAAAACCCAGTAAACAGCTGATAATTTATTATGTTTTGACATTTGTTCCCCGATAGTGTGTACCTGCTGGAGTATACACAGGAGAAATAAAACAATATCACAGCCAATGTGTCACTCACTCACTCACTGGACACACTCATAAATTCACACTTTGTACAACGTTGCAATCTCAAGCCATTCACACTGAATATAGTAATTAGGTCACAATAATGTCTGTTTCTCATCAACCATATGAACCATAAAACATTTTTCACTGTTAATGCCTATTTTTGGTTCAAGTTCCAGAATTTGAACTTGAATATTGTCACTGTTTTTATGCCTTTAAATAAATTGATTATTGTCAGATAATTCCACATAAACATATTTGTGACTTTTTCCATTCTGTTTTCAGGGGTACAATTAGGCACTTAGGTCGGTTGAGAAACAAGACGCTTATTACACAACTATCAATAATGGCTGTGGATTTCAAACCATCTCCACCTGCATCACAATGATGAAGTAGAATGACTGTTCAGACATGGCCGCTGGAATCAGGAGTTTCTGGCACTGTGCTGATTAAGCCAAAATAGGGAACATAGAAAGCATTTGTAATTTGCGTACGGGCCCCACAGGTGCCAGATTGTTGCTTTCCAAGGACACAATAGATGCTTTCACTTGATCTGACCTGTATTTTTTAGTGATGACATTAAACTTGGGTATTCCAAGTTCCAACCATTCCATTTACACCTGTAAAATATCATTTATATCCTACATATCTGGATTGTCTATCTGTGTTCAACCTCGATAATCTGCAGGGTATATGTTCTGATAAATCTCCACTGGTACCCTGGATGCATCTATGGCTCAGCCCGATAATTTTATTACCTCCCTTTGCTGGCTCCACATTCTCACAGTAGCCAATCAGTTAAGCTGTCGTTACAACAGAGACTGCCAGTGTCAACAAAGATAGCGGTCGCAGCCGCGAAGGTCTGTCCACAGTGCGACTTTTGGGGGAAATCATACAGACAAATTGACAGGTCTGAAACCTTAAAAAATATATGCAAGAACTCTTTCTACCTCTTTCAGAGTACCTCTGCTACAATTATGTTGCCAAGTTTAATCGGTTGGATAAAAGAAGCGAAAGTGAGTTGTGATTGTTACGCTCAACTCCCAGCGTAGACACCTGATTGGATAAAAAGCCAGCCAAGGGTGGTAATAAAATCATGAGGTCAAGCCGTAGATGCATCCAGGGTATACAGGAGATTTATCATAACGTATACCCTGGAGATTATCGAGGATGATCTGTGTTAAGAGAGGGAATACACTGGAACATGGCATGGAAGCTAATTGTAACATATTTCATAATTGCTGTAACTTGACAAGGTAATACATGAGTATCATGTTGACAACATATTTATATAATGCATAAAAATTCTTTTTGGCAACAATATTCCTCCGATGTGTACATTGATACTGATGCAGTCTTGAGATATCAATCAATCACTGACTTTCCTTATATCCTGCAAGTACAATGTATAACTTTGTTATCAAACATGACAGCAACGTGCCCACTGACACAAACATACACATATAATTGCCCATCTTATACACCTGTGTATCTGGGACATTCAAGAACTTGGTCCTTCTGTCACTATGAAGTGTTGCCTGCAAATGGGAAATTATAACACAAACTATTTAACTAAAAATATTTCTACTTGCTGAATGTCTATCAGTAAGATGGGCAGATGGCGTAGTGGGAGTGTCTGATGTTAGTTTTACAGCTCACCCAGAAACATGCTGTTAGATGTCAACTAAATCCTATACTAAACACGTCATGATGTCAAATATACACCATAGAACATGATGTCAAACAACATCACAGCTTATCACATAGTCTCATACATACATCACAGGAAACAATGTCAAACACACATCACAGCACATGGTGTCAAACATGCATACCACATGGTGTCAAACATCCATCACACCACAGGGTGTCAAACATCCATCACACCACATGGTGTCAAAAATACGTCACACCACATGGTGTCAAACATACATCACACCACATGGTGTCAAACATACGTCACACCACATGTCAAACATCCGTCAAACATCAAACATCGATCACACCACATGGTGTCAAACATCCATCACACCACATGGTGTCAAACATACGTCACACCACATGGTGTCAAACATCCGTCACACCACATGGTGTCAAACATACGTAACACCACATGGTGTCAAACATCCGTCACACCACATGGTGTCAAACATCCGTCACACCACATGGTGTCAAACATCCATCACACCACATGGTGTCAAACATCCATCACACCACATGGTCACAACATCCATCACACTACAATAGTTTCTACAAACATGTTGTCTTAATGATAACTTGTCACAAAAATGACATTTTGGTTTTATGTGAAATATTTATATTTTACACTCATATATGATAATAATACATAAATTAGTACACACGTTGGTGGTCCACCCCGATCTACACTGACACAGGTACTGACTGAGTGGTCCACTCCGATCTACACCTAGACAGGTACTGACTGGGTGGTCCACTCTGATCTACACTGACACAGGTATTGACTGGGTGGTCCACTCCAATCTACACCGACACAGATACTGACTGAGTGGTCCACTCTGATCTACACAGGTACTGACTGAGTGGTCCACTCTGATCTACACAGATACTGACTGGGTGGTCCACTCTGATCTACACAGGTACTGACTGAGCGGTCCACTCTGATCTACACCAACACAGATACTGACTGAGTGGTCCACTCTGATCTACACAGGGTACTGACTGGGTGGTCCGCTCTGATCTACACCAACACAGGTACTGACTGGGTGGTCCACTCTGATCTACACTGACACAGGTACTGACTGGGTGGTCCACTCCGATCTACACCGACACAGGTACTGACTGGGTGGTCCACTCCGATCTACACAGACACAGGTACTGACTGGGTGGTCCACTCTGATCTACACCGACACCTGCCTAGATCCTAGTGGATCATCTACTGTCTGACACAACACAATCTTGACAAGTGTAACTACAGGTGTGGGTAGGACAGTTACATAAAAGGAAATTTGTAGATCTGTATGATGCAGTATACAGCAAAATATAGCAAATACAATATTGTTGAAATCTGTGTATTGAACATGGTGTCACGATCGTTAACTATACATCAGGTAATACATCCACACCTGTTCTATGACGAGATAAATTCTGACTACAATACCTGGCTTATAACGAATACAAATCTTTAATATAACCTAACATAAGGTGAAGATGGACAGCGCAGAGGGAAAATTGTTATTTTAGTTCTAATGCTTTAAAAAAAAATCTGCTTCAAGTTGCTTTGATTCCATGGGGGCAAAATGTAAATTATTTTATGTACACATTGTAAATAATGTGTGCTGTCTATGTCCTGAGAAGTGATTGATGTCTGTACATTCCTAAGTTTGATTCACAGATATGGCCAGCACGAGTCAGTTTGCTCCAGATACAGTTTGACACATCACAAAAAGAAATCTGCAGAAAGCCTGTCTCAGTAAGACAGATGCAGCCACAGCACTTGTATAGTCAGGGTCAGTGCTGGGGACTACAGGAACTAAACAGCTTTAGGTAAACTCTGTAAGCCAAATAGCTATGTCTGTGTGGAGATAAACTCAGTAGGCCAACTAGTATAGCTGTAGGCATGTCAAGAGATAAACTCAATAGGCCAACCATTATAGCTGTAGGCATGCAAAGATATAAACTCAATAGGCCAACTAGTAAAGCTGTGGGCCTGTCAGTAGATAAACTCAATAGGCCAACTAGTATAGCTGTAGGCATGTCAAGAGATAAACTCAATAGGCCAACTAGTAAAGCTGTAGGCATGTCAAGATATAAACTGAATAGGCCAACTAGTAAAGCTGTGGGCCTGTCAATAGATAAACTCAATAGGCCAACTAGTAAAGCTGTAGGCATGTCAAGAGATAAACTCAATAGGCCAACTAGTAAAGTTGTAGGCACGTCAAGATATAAACTCAATAGGCCAACTAGTAAAGCTGTGGGCCTGTCAAGAGATAAACTCAGTAGGCCAACTAGTATAGCTGTAGGCATGTCAAGAGATAAACTCAATAGGCCAACTAGTAAAGCTGTAGGCATGTCAAGATATAAACTGAATAGGCCAACTAGTAAAGCTGTAGGCACGTCAAGATATAAACTCAATAGGCCAACTAGTAAAGCTGTGGGCCTGTCAAGAGATAAACTCAATAGGCCAACTACTATAGCTGTAGGCATGTCAAGAGATAAACCCAGTAGGCCAACTATGTATAGCTGTAGACATGTCAAGAGATAAACCCAGTAGGCCAACTAGTATAGCTGTAGACATGTCAAGAGATAAACCCAGTAGGCCAACTAGTATAGCTGTAGGCAAGTGAGTAGATAAACCCAGTAGGCCAACTAGTATAGCTGTAGGCAAGTGAGTAGATAAACCCAGTAGGCCAACTAGTATAGCTGTAGGCAAGTGAGTAGATAAACCCAGTAGGCCAACTAGTATAGCTGTAGGCAAGTGAGTAGATAAGCCCAGTAGGCCAACTAGTATAGCTGTAGGCAAGTTAGTAGATAACCCAGTAGGCCAACTAGTATAGCTGTAGGCAAGTGAGTAGATAAGCCCAGTAGGCCAACTAGTATAGCTGTAGGCAAGTGAGTAGATAAGCCCAGTAGGCCAACTAGTATAGCTGTAGGCAAGTGAGTAGATAAGCCCAGTAGGCCAACTAGTACAGGTGTAGCGGTGTCAGGAGATCAGTTAAGCAAACCAGCAAAACAAACGGGTCTCTGTGTATACTGATACATGCGATGGGTGTCGTTAAACAAGTTGACAGGGCTGATGAATCTTGCTGAGTTTTCTGTCTCGTAGTTTTAAATCTCAGACTGCACATAGCCTACATTCATATGACAGATCACTGAGTAAACATATGAAAGGCCTGAAAATTTGATCTGCCACAATAGTGTGTTATCAAATCATGCCTATACCATCATCAAAAGGACTTCCTGACAAGAGCAATCAACAAGGGACAAAATGATAGATGGCACTGGAAGAACAGAGAGGGTGTAAGAAAGGTTACCAGACATAGAACCCTCCAGGGTAAAGAGTATCCTCTAGACTGACAATGTTGACATCAGCAGTAGAAGTCTCAAGACTCTCAACTTCAGTCTAGCAAGCACCAACAAGCCATATAAACATCTTCTCCAAGTCACAACATAAATCAGTCAATTCCACTATTCACATTGTACTTTTCTCATTCTTCCCTGATGATAATATCATGATTATGCTTTCACTAACCTGATCATTTTCTACATAAACTTTCATTTGTTTCTCAAAACTTATTTTGACTGAGATGCCCTGCATAAACAATCACCATCACTAAGATCATACAGGCAGGATGCAAAACTAAAAAAAACATTTGTGTATTCAGACAATAAGTGTCATCAAAATGACAATGCATATCACATTGTTTATATCAATTAATCATTTGTGTGTGTGTCTGTCTGTCTGTCTGTGTCTGTGTGGCTGCCTTAGCCTCAGCCCCCAGGAACATTGTTGATACAGTGGCCTTCATCACAAAGGTCAGCATCACACTGACGGTGAAGGATTATCTCTCTTCAGCAATGGCCGGTCGTACACCCAGTGCTCACCGACCTCATGGAAGCACTGAAACACAATCAAATTTGAAATGCTAAAGTCAAAATATTAAGGGGTTTTCTCTACCTACATTAGATAATTCACACACTGACCATTGTATACAAGTAATCTTAACTAATAAAGAAGCTTCAGCTTCTGCCACTACTTCCAGCACTATTCCAGCAATGTAACCAATGAGAACAATAGCAAGGACTTCCTGTATACCCACGTGGGCAACTGAACACCTCAAGCCCTTCACTACCCTGATGGTGTGTAAGGAGGAGGTCAAGGGTCAGGGTTTACCTTGGTTTCCCATCTCTCCCCCTTCTCCTTCCGGTCTTTGGCCTCGTCACGCTGCCGCTGTTCCAGGAACTGCTTTCCCTCCGTCGCCTTCTCCACATTCTTGTGCTTGAGGTTGTATGTCACATCTCGCCATAACCTAAACATTTGACATACATGTCACATCTCGCCATAACCTAAAAACATTTCACATATAATGCCACATCTCGCCATAACCTAAACAAACATTTCACATACCTAAACCGTCACATCTCGCATCTCTCCATAACCTATAACATTTCATATATACGTCACATCTCTCCAAAACCTAAAACATTTCACATATACGCCACATCTCGCCATAACCTAAAAACATTTCACATATATGTCACATCTCGCCATAACCTAAAAACATTTCACATATACGTCACATCTCGCCATAACCTAAACATTTCACATATATGTCACATCTCGCCATAACCTAAACATTTCACATATACGTCACATCTCGCCATAACCTAAACATTTCACATATACGTCACATCTCGCCATAACCTAAAACATTTCACATATACGTCACATCTCACCATAACCTAAAACATTTCACATATACGTCACATCTCGTGCCATAACCTAAAACATTTCATATATCGTCACATCTCGCCATAACCTAAACATTTCACATATAATGCTACATCTTGCCATAACCTAAAACATTTCACATATACGCCACATCTCTCCAAAACCTATAACATTTCACATATACGTCACATCTCTCGCCAAAACCTAGAACATATCACACATACGTCTACATCTCGCCATAACCTATAACATTTCACATATATCACGCTTACATCTCGCCAAAACCTAGAACATATCACATAATATGTCACATCTTGCCATAACCTATAACATTTCACATATACGCTCACATCTTGCCAAAACCTATAACATTTCACACATACGCTACATCTCGGCCATAACCTAAAACATTTCACACATATACGCCACATCTCGCCAAAACCTAGAACATATCACACATCTAAAATATTTCACATCTCATCCATAACCTATAACATTTCACATATATACGTCACATTTTAACCAAAACCTAGAACATATCACATATATCGCCACATCTCGCCAAAACCTAGAATATATCACACATACTCACATCTCGCCATAACCTAAAACATTTCACATATACGCCTACATCTCGCCATAACCTAAACATTCACATATACGCCACATCTCGCTTTAACCTATAACATTTCACATATCGTCACATCTTGCCAAAAACTAGAACATATCACACATACATACTACATCTAACCTAAAACATTTCACTATATCGAACATATCACACATAATGTCACATCTTGACGAACCTATAACATTTCACATATACACGCCACATCTCGCCATAACCTATAATATGTCACATACATACCGTATGTCACATCTCGCCATAACCTATAACATTTCACACATACCGTATGTCACATCTCGCCATATTTCTATAACATTTCACACACATACCGTTATGTCACATCTCACCATAACCTAAACATTCACATATACATCACATCTCGCCATAACCTAAACATTTCACACACGTCCACATCTTGACGTAACCTATAACATTTCACATATACATCACATCTCACCATAACCTATAAAATTTCACACATACCGTATGTCAGCATCTCACCATAACCTAAAACATTTCACATATACGTCACATCTCGCATAACCTAAAACATTTCACATATACGTCACATCTCGCCATAACCAAGAACATTTCACAGATGATATGTCACGTCTTGCAACAAACCGACAACACATTATAGATTATACTTCACGTTTCTCCACAACCAACCAACACATCATGGATTAACCATCAACTTCTTCACATTATTTCCAAACTATGTCATCATACAGTACATAATTTCATAAACCAGTGATGTGCTGATGTTTACATAAAAGAACGTAATATCCATAAAAGACATGTGACCAGTGGGCAAGTCCTTAAAAGGCAATGGGATGAATGCGAGTATGATGAAGGTGAGCATAATGATGCTGAGTATGATACAGGCAAGCATGATGAAGGCAAGCTTAATGATAAAGGTGAGTATGATAGGTGAGAATTATATGCATGGAGTGTGATAAAGGCAAGCATGATGAAGGCAAGCATAATGAAGGTGATTGTGATAAAGGTGAGTATGATGAAGGTGAGATATTATATGCATGAGTGTGATGAAGGTGAGTATGATGAAGGTGAGTAAGATAAAGGTGAGTAAGATAAAGGTGAACATTATATGTGGAGTGTGATAAAGGTGAGTATGATGAAGGTGAGTATAATGATAAGGTGAGTAAGATAAAGGTGAGTATAATATGTGAGTGTAGGGCACTGACTGTGTGTAAGATAAAGGTGAGTATTATATGCATGAGTGTGACCTCGAGACTCATAATCCTCTTGCTGGTCAGTCGGTCTCACTTGCTGGTCATTTTCTTGAACTTAGGTAATGTCTTTGTGTCTACAAATGTTTCATTTTGCTGAAAAAGATATCCAACTCATTACCCACTGTAAAATACAAAACAACTTGACTTTCATTTTTTAGAGCAAGAAACAGTGAATGTCGTTCTATGATGAGTTAGCAATATTTCAGCAATACCATGGCAACCTATCGGTTGCTGACAAACCTAAAAACTAAAGATAGATTCATTTACAATCTATGCAACTGAATGCCAGATGACTGGGGGACTTGACTGGTGGAGTACCAGACACAATTATTCACAAAATCATGGCAAAGCTGGCATATCCCTATCAAGAAGTGATGGGCTCGATTGTTTACAAAAATAAATATGATATTAATCTTTACCCCTGAGGTATATTTGCCATACATCACTCCGTTCCATTCTCCCTCCACGGTGAGGAAAGGGAGCTTCTCGTTGGGTTCGAACACCTTACTTGTTATTCGGTGTTTCTTCCCTCCATAGAATGGCTGCAAGAAATAGTGACACATTTTTTAACATTTCAACACTGAGGGACCAGCACTATCTGCTACATGTCAATCATATTTCACTCACAAAATAGTTGACATAACACGCAAAACAAACACTTACTTTTGTATGGAACTCCACAGTGGCGCTGTATCCTGTTTTGGCACATGCAATCTGTACTTTCCCTCCCAGCTCCACCCATGGCACTGTCAGGATCGACCTGAAACAGAAGCATTGTGTGTATCTTCAGGTACCTTCATCTACCTGTGTGTATCTTCAGGTACCTTCATCTACCTGTGTGTATCTTCAAGTACCTTCATCTACCTGTGTGTATCTTCTTCATCTACCTGTGTGTATCTTCAGGTACCTTCATCTACCTGTGTGTATCTTCAGGTACCTTCATCTACCTGTGTGTATCTTCAGGTACCTTCATCTACCTGTGTGTATCTTCAGTACCTTCATCTACCTGTGTGTATCTTCAGGTACCTTCATCTACCTGTGTGTATCTTCAGGTACCTTCATCTACCTGTGTGTATCTTCAGGTACCTTCATCTACCTGTGTGTATATCTTCAGGTACTCCATCTACCTGTGTGTGTCATCTTCCTGTGGTATCTTCAGGTACCTTCATCTACCTGTGTGTATCTTCAGGTACCTTCATCTACCTGTGTGTATCTTCATCTCTTCAGTACCTTCATCTACTGTGTGTGTATCTTCAGTACCTTCATCTACCTGTGTGTGTATCTCATCAGGTACCTTCATCTACCTTCATGTACCTCAGTATCTTCCTTACCATCTACTACCTGTGTGTATCTTCAGGTACCTTCATCTATCTGTGTACCTTCATGTATCTTCAGGTACCCTTCATCTACCTGTGTGTATCTCATCAGTATCTTCATCTACCTTAATCTTATCTACCTGTGTGTATCTTCAGGTACCTTCATCTACCTGTGTCATACCTGTGTATCTTCATCACCTGTGTGTACCTTCATCTACCTGTGTGTATCTTCAGGTACATCTCCATCTACCTGTGTGTATCTTCAGGTACCTTCATCTACCTGTGTGTAGTGTATCTTCATCTACCTGTGTGTATCTTCAGGCACTTCTTCATCTACTACCTGTGTGTATCTTCAGGTACCTCCATCTACCTGTGTGTATCTTCAGGTACCTTCATCTACCTGTGTGTATCTTCAGGTACCTCATGTACCTTCATCTACCTGTGTGTATCTTCATGTACCTTCATCTACCTGTGTGTATCTTCAGGTACCTTCATCTACCTGTGTGTATCTTCAGGTACCTTCATCTACCTGTGTGTATATCTTGTGTGTATCTTCATCTACTCTTCATCTACCTGTGTGTATCTTCAGGTACCTTCATCTACCTGTGCGTATTATCAGTGTATATATTTATGGACCTATGTGTTCCTCAGTGTTCCTAACCAAGAGATCAATCATCAACATTTGGGACATTGTTATACAAGGCAATAAGTCAAGACACATGTAATCACTGGAGTGGTTTTTGGCCGCTTTTTAGCAATATTCCAGCAATATCACGGCGGGGACACCAGAAATGGGCTTCACACATTGTACCCATGTGGTGTAATCACTGGAACGCTTTAAAATAGTCCAACCTATTTCATGTCAACCATATCAAGCTTGTTAGCTAGAGTGGTCGCATTCTGCCGTAACCATTGGGGAAGGTGAGTGTGTATTCTTCATCATAATCCAGAACAGACACCACGGCCTGACCAATCATATGGACACCGATGGACAGACCCAGGAACTTAGACTTGGTCCAGATGTACCCGCCTAGGGAGATAAACATTGTGGTGTTCAGCATAGAATGCCGAAACTGAAATGAGTAACATCTTCATCAGAAACTATAATAATAATAATAATAATAATAATAATAATAATAATGTGTCCATTTATATAGCGTCAAACTCAACACTAGGTATGCTCATAGCGCTAACAATCAAGGCACAGCACATTATTACCCCGGATAACTATATAGTGGAACTTTTGGGAAGTGGTAATTATGGCCTTTGAACTCGGACCTATTCCAGCTGAATCACAGAGACATGTGGGTCAGGCAAACCAGTGCTTCATAGCATCAGGTTTGATCAACTTCATCGGAAAATGATAAAAACACATCAGCTAGGTTAGGACTAGAACTACAGATCATGACCACACACACTTGCAGTGACGTCGGTTTATGCATAATTATCTATTCTGTCCCAAAACTTTGTGCTAGCATAGAAGATCACAGGAAGGAATAAGCGATTTTAGTGCCTCCACAAGTGTAAATACTCCCACACTAAAGAAAATCATACTCCTAATTATCCTAATTGTTTCATGTCACCCTTCATGTTTCATGATAACTAGTCAAAATGAAAACTGAGTGCTAAACTGTTTGAATGTTTCATGATATACGGTTCGATTTATCAAAATGTGTTGACTAGCTGGTTGAGAATGTCAGTCAGTCAGTGTTACAAAATCAGATTTCCTCTGACAATATTGAGCATGTCATGATCACATCAAGGACGACAATGTACTGATAATAACCGCACTAAACATGGCCTTACATTCTACCAACATTCCAACACAGCCATTTTAACAATGGAATAAGTAGACACTTATTGTACTGCCATAGTGATATTACACTATGACATGGTCAATGTGACCAACACAAGTTACCTGCCCCTGAGTAATAATCTGAATATCACTGAAACGTAAGACTAAAGATATTAAGTTTTTATCAATAAAAGCTTGTTATTTTTGCACTTCCCAACTTCTTAAATGCCTCTCAAATAAGTTTCCTTTGAGTACTCACTGGGTGGGTGGTGAGACACTTGTTCTGCTATGAATGCTATGCTGTCTTTAGTTGCCCAGGGAACAGGACCATCTTCAACTGCTTCCTGTTCAAATGAATCGGAACAAATTCATCACATGCACTAAGAACAGTTATGTCATATATCATATTTTTAGTAAGTCTAAGCTCTCAAAATATTCTGACAGAGTGAGTAAATGAGTTAGGCTTTAAACCATTTTTAACAATATTCCAGCAACATCTTGTTGTACAGGAGTGTGACTGCAATTCCTGTCCACAATTCTCTGCAGTGTTGGAAATGCTGTGAACCCTTGGAACAGTGATGTTTTGAACTATAGTATCTAAAGCTGGGTACAACCTAAATCATTAAATTTCAACAAAATAGTTATTATATAGTTATTCATAATAACCCCTGAGAACTCAGTCGAATGTCATTTATAGATTAAGTGAGTGAATGAGCGAGTTTTGTTTAACGCCGCTTTAAGCAATATTCCAGCAATATCACGGAGGGGGACACCAGAAATGGGCTTCACACATTGTGCCCATGTGGGGAATTGACCCGGGCCTTCGGCGTGATGAGCAAATGCTTTAACCACTAGGCTACCCCAGCGCCCTTAAAGATTAAGAATAAAATCTACCATACCATCACTTGTGTGCTAAAACCATCATTTAAACCACCTGAAGGAGTGAGTGAGTATGTTTTTACGCCGCTTTTAGCACTATTCCAGCAATATCACGGCGGGGGACACCAGAAATGAGCTTCACACATTGTGCCCATGTGGGGATTCGAACCCGGGTCTTGGGCGTGACAAGATACACTTTAACCATGTTAACCACTAGGCTACCCCACCGCCCCCTCCACCTGAAGGAACAAAACCTACACTTGAAATAAAATCGGCAAACATTTAACCAACTGGTCTAGCCTATCGCCAAATCTAATGATAGTCATAATGGGAGGAAATCTATAAATGCTAGAGGAGGTCTTCAGTTCTGGGAGTATGACTGAGTATTCAGTAACCTCTCTCTGACAGCTACATAGATGACCCTCCCTTCTAAATACCTGGTATATTGTCACGTTCTAACTCACCGTAGATTTTTCATCAGGAAGGTTCCAGAAGCATTTGAATGTCTCCCCGAGGATAGGGTTGTATGGTTTCTTGGCTATGTCGCTGTTCCTTCCGGCGTGGAAGGCGGACAAGTACCACCGAACAACCTGCACCATGCGCTCACGGGGAGTCTCAAGGTCAACAACTCTGCACAATGAGGTCACAGGTTTACTCACTCTGATATTCCTTCAGAGGTATCCATCATGTCAGTTACAATTATGAAATACACTGTGGTTCATGACCATAAGTCCAGATTATGAACACAGACCTACAACTGTCATGGCACTATGATCGCATTTTTTAATGGTGTCTTTATCAGGTTCTTGTTTTCTGAGATTCATGAACCCATCTAATGGTGTGCCATGGATATTCTAGCAGCCATGGTTCTCGCATGAGTTGTTACATACAGCTGTACATCAAGGATATCATTGGAAATTTCCAAAATATTCATCCAAAAATATAAAGTTAACAACTTTACAAGAAGTTGTGTTGACAGGTCTGCTTCACACTACACTACACTCAGTTCTACAGTCAGTATGACAGTCAGCCTATGTATCTGTGACTTAATACTATTTTACTCTCGATAACTAGAACCTGACACTGTCAACACTAAATGTACTGTTATAAAAGTTGTGCATTAATCCGTCTGTGCTCCATTCGCTGACTCTGACTTACTTGACAAATAGATCCGGATGAGCAAAGAAGTCAGCATACATTTCCAACAATGACCTTCGTTCAAGAATAAAGGTGGGTAGGACGACCTTGGTTAGATCCATCCCAATGCGGACCTGGGACAGGAGGTGGGCGATGATGCTGCCATGCTGCTCCAGCGACCCCACTGAGGGAGGAGAGATGATATCATCCACACAACATTCACATCTGTCAGCTATGTCTAGGATCATGTAAAGTCGTAAATATATCTGTACTGACTGTGAGTTGAAACAAATGATTGAAGCATTGGGGAATTGTTGAGCTACCTTTCCTAGTTGTTGTTCACAAACATGGCAGATTTGATCGTACGATAAGTTTAGGTTAGCTGTACATCTACAGTATATCAGAGCAAGATTCAGTGTGATTCAAAGTGACTTGCACCTTATCCACTTGTCAGGTACAGACTGGGTTGCTATCAGAAAACACTGAAGTCATGCCAGCTCTCTCACTATTCAGGATCCAAGAATGAGATAGGCTTGTTTCAACACATAGGACAGTGGATTCTTCACACATTGCACTTACGTAACTACTATGACCAGCTAACTCATCATGTATTGACTGCCTTGTCATTGATCGTGTGTTGTCATGTACTGATGTAACACTAAAGTTCTGTAAAACCATTTCTGGGTAAACCTTTAATTTGGGAACCATGTCATAACAATTGTAACAATAACTAGAAATAATAAAAATGGAAATAAAAACATAAATACTATAAATCTTCTAGTGCGGTTGTCTAGAAAGGACATGTACTTTCAGTTTGTTCCATGGTTATAAACAAAGTCCAAGCAGTAAGTCAAATACTACAGTAAACTATCAATCGTATATTAGAGGCAATGATTGCATAACTGCAAGAAACAAAAACAAATGAGGATCAGATTCATGAAAACAACCAGCTCTAAAGTCTGTTAACCATTAGTCTATGAAATACTCACGGTCCTCTTTATCTAAATCATCATAGAGTTCTGAAAGAAAAGAAGAAATGAATTAAAACTTAAACCGTGTGAGGAACTCAGCACTTGCCGACTGAGTACACGGTGTCTGTGTGGTGTATTCAGGTTTCTGTGTGAGGAACTCAGCACTTGCTGACTGAGTACATGGTGTCTGTGTGGTGTATTCAGGTTTCTGTGTGAGGAACTCAGCACTTGCTGACTGAGTACACGGTGTCTGTGTGGTGTATTCAGGTTTCTGTGTGGGGAACTCAGCACTTGCTGACTGAGTACACGGTGTCTGTGTGGTGTATTCAGGTTTCTGTGTGGGGAACTCAGCACTTGCTGACTGAGTACACGGTGTCTGTGTGGTGTATTCAGGTTTCTGTGTGAGGAACTCAGCACTTGCCTGACTGAGTACATGGTGTCTGTGTGGTGTATTCAGGTTTCTGTGTGAGGAACTCAGCACTTGCCGACTGAGTACACGGTGTCTCTGTGGTGTATTCAGGTTTCTGTGTGGGGAAGTCAGCACTTGCTGACTGAGTACACGTGTCTGTGTGGTGTATTCAGGTGTTCTGTCAGGAGGAACTCAGTACACACTGGCTGACTGAGTAGAATCTCAGCACACAGGGTCTGTGTGGTGGTATTCAGGTTTCTGTGTGAGGAACTCAGCACTTGCCGACTGAAGTCCGTGACTCACACGGAAACCTGAATACACCACACAGACACCGTGTACTCAGTCAGTAAGTGCTGAGTTCCTCCCATGGAACAAAAGTACCATCTTTAAAATTCTTATAGCATGACACAGCTGGAGATGGAACTCACAACCTTGCCCTCTTCCGGCAGACATGCTACTACAGAGGCATTTAAACTTCAAGCTGAATTTTGTAAGATTTAAACTGAGGTACTGTTCAAAGTGGTGTTGAACCGACATTCACTTTCCAACTCATGTCTTTACACATCAAAACAATGGACATCTTTGTGTTTAGTTAAACATTCTCTGAGATACATGAATTCTTATTTTCTTCATATATGCTTTATTTACTTTTTATTAATGAGCCATATCGACAACAACATAGAATGCTTACCATCATAGTAATCATCTTTGGAAGCTATAACTGGTGGTGAGACTTGTGTCTCGCCGTTCTCGTCGCCTTCCACCATATGTGTGGAGAGTTCACGTCTGGAACACAACAAGCACATTACCAAACATGCATTACTCTAGGAATGAATGTCATGAGAGCTTTGATCTGAAGTTAAGGGATGCAGGCCATATATGGTCAAAACTAAGTTAATGAATCATAACCATATATTTCAGTTTTCGTTGAGAAAAATATGTTCCATGTGTCAACATTTTGAATTTCTCCCAGAAGAAACAAACTATTTGCCGTTGCTTATTTATGCTTCTGATAACTAAGACATTTTAACTACACATCTTGACTGACGTCCCCCCGATGTGGAGCTCAAGCTACAAGCTTAAGCAAGCTTCATATCCACACAGACTTACTCGGGGGTGGTCTTCTGTGACGACTTCTGCTCCTCAGCATCGTAGAACTCTTCATCCTCGCTGCTGGAGTAGGAGACATCTGGGATGCCAGTCCCTCCATTCAGTGTGCTGTCTGTCACTATTGGCGGCCCCAGGGTCGACCCTGAACACACAAGCAGGTCAGTGAAGGAAGGCCATTACTCAGACCCGAATATAGAGCAGACGATGACAGACGGAGACAAAAGGATATGCAGGATGCATCTGACCCCTATCCCGAAGCACAAAAAGTTTATAGACACCAAGTTTATTACAGGTGATAGTGCTCTGTTTGCTCAATTACACTACAATTTCTTGCTCCAATAAGAAACCCATGACTATCTTCTGGACCAGTTTGTGAGTGTTGTCTTTGATACTGAACATTTACAGGACTGTCCATGTTCATTTTTATACATCACATATTTCTTACAGAGAAGATGCAGAAGAGAAAAGGTACACAATAAACCAGTATCTGCTATATATAACAACCTTCCAGTTTCATCAATGTTTGCACTATTGCTTCATCACATTTAACTAATTTTAGTTTAATTTAACAGCGAAAACAAGAAACCAAAATAGTTAATAAAACAATCACTAACTCATTTGGTGAAATATTGTCACTTAACTAATATTTTTCCTAGTTTGATCAACATATATTCATCGCTCAGAACACATACACTGCTATTAATCTAAACTATTCATAGGCATTGCACGTATGTGTTCTGTTAAAGACATAAGCACCATCTAGTAAATTCTGGATGGAGTACTCTAGGAGCCTTCACAAACTGGGGCAAGTATTTCCTCAGTATAACGCTACTGTTCAACAATTCCCCCGTTCACCAATGTTCAGATAAGACAACAAGAAGTCTCCAACACCCCCACCCTCGATACTCTAACTAACCATAGTCTACAAACCCCAACTGTAAACAGGCAGTAAATCACGTGTCCTTATTTTGGAATGGTATAGCACAACTACATATACACAAAGAACTTAGTTAAGCACCCCCTGACATATCTCACGATTGAACGAGCTCCGATCTTAACCCTTTGGAGCATAGCTTGGACATGATTGATTGTCATGTGCAACGAAGGGATCCTCCTGTACAGAACCTGGCCCATTTGGAAGTTGCTTTACACGATGAATGGTGTAAACTGCCCCTTCGAAGAGGATCAGGAGGCAGATAGGGGGGTATGACGAGGAGATGCTGGCTGTCATACAGTCACATGGAGGTTACACTCGGTATTGACCATGAATTGTGTAAGAGACACAAAATGACATGTTGAATGTTCACATTCACCAATAAATTCAACATTCAACAGACTTGCACAGACAAAGTTCTATACGGAAATCAGTGTTTTTTTATAAAGTGAGCAATTATCATCATAAAATCAACATGGATTCCAATAATTTTGCATGATAATAATATGATTCAAAAGATCATAGGGGTCAGATGCCATTGTGGTCACCACGAGAAGTTTTATGTACGTGTTGAAAACGGATCACTGCAAAAATACAGGGGTGCTTAATTAAGTTCTTTGTGCATAGTAACCCCTAGCCTACTGTATGGCTCTACTGCTACAATAGTGACACCACCCTACACGTTTCCCGTACCGGAGGGTATTGCTATGTTAGGTAGCGAGGTACTGGATGAGACTGGTGCGTCATTAGCGACATCCACGGCCTGCTCAATGTTGTCGGTGGACAGGGAAGCAGGAACTGGAGGGAGGACCAGAACAGTGGACAGATGACGAGTGGAGTTAGGACAGGAGGAAGAAATGAAAAAAAATATATTAGTTAAACATGTGCAAGTAGTTAGATAAAAAATATGACAAACTATTAGAATATCAGAAAGAACATTCTTCATTTCAGTTTATCTGATACAAAAGAACAGGAAAGCTAACTATATTAGTAAGTATATCACTTTATTAATTTAACACAAATAGTTGAAAATCATTCAAACTATAGTCTGTTTGCAGTGAAAACATACTGATGAATTTCACTTTAAACAAAAACGTAAATCAAATAAAGTGAAATTAGAAGTACGAATCCTCATGATTTTACCTTGCCAATTGAACATCTAAATCTCATAATTTTATTCAACTAAGTTAACGCTCATCACATACTGCAAGTGCATTTGTATCACTGTTCCAATTACTGCATTTACTCCCTTGTAATACAAACCAATAATAACTTTTGAATCTATGATCGTCTGTTTAACAACTTTTATCCTAAATTGAATACAATTCTGCAATTTACATGTTTAATTGGCAAGGTAAAATTATGAGGATTCGCAATCTTAATTTCACTTTATTTGATTTACTTTTTTTGCTTAAAGTGAAATTCATCAGTACGTTTTCACTGCAAACCGACTATAATAGAAATGATTTAATTTGTTCTGTATGTATAATCTTGTATGTACGCATAAGCCATGAAAACCATGAAGGGAAGGAGGAAATGTCTGAAGCAAGGCAGGGTGATTGATGTATTGACCACCTGTATACAATGAAACCCTGTGAGTGAATACACCTAGTTAATCAAAACCCAACACATTAACCAAGATCGTTACTGTTAAGAATGTGTAAATACCGCCATCATGGCGGCTCATGAATAATCTGGTCTCCACAATCCTGGCGGATGACAGCATGAATAACACTACATGATGCTGGTGCATGAGGGCAGGGGAACTCACACAAAAACATCAGCCTATCATCCACATTATCCAGTAACAACAATCTCAGAAATAGGTCAGCTTGACAGGCTCACATTTCAGTATGGTGGTAAGAGGCAGTTATGTATGAGTAAAGTTTTTTTCAAGAGAAAGTGTAATCCCAAATACAACATGTGTTGCCATGTTCTATCATGCTGCAGTCACCAACATTACAGCTATATCACAGTTAACACTGTAGTAAGCCTGTGAAGATCAGGGTGAGAACTGGTATTCAGCAACCAATGTGGTCATTAGAGACGACTAACAGGATCGGTGGTCAGGCTTATGGCTTTGGTTGATGCATGTGATTGTATACCATAAATATTGTGTAGATTGATGCTTATGAAATCAATCGCTGGACTGTCTGGTCCAGATTTGATTATTTACAGATCACCGCCATATAGCAGGAAAATGGCTGAGTGTGGGGTTCCACACAAAAAAAAACCAAAACATTTATGTCAGGGAAAACCTGTGGATGATTATTTGAATGAAAATGTGTTGGTCCCAACTTCAGATCCACACTGAAGTTATCAAGTATGACACATAGTGACTTAGATACATACAGTCAAATCCCGATGAGTCGAATGCCGGTGTCTCGAATATTATGCATAACTGGAAGTACCTGTCAGTCCCGACCATTCCCTGTTATAGTTGTCATCATTTGAATACCGGTTACACGAATTCGTCCCATAAATACACACGATGACTCGAGAAGGAAATTTGGTCCCATGAGATTCAAACACAGCAATCTTGTATACATAAGCCGAAGTCAGTCAATGAGAAGTTGATTGGTGTAGCAAACTGATCCAATTAACAAACCAGCGCGGCACACACCTTTCCGCCATTGACGGGTGAGTTCAAAAGGCAGATTAGTGATTTTACGGAAATCACTGTCTGTGCTAATCAGACTGGAACTGATAAGGTGCCCCTATTAGTGATATGGAAATCATTAGATAAACAAATGCTTAGGCGGAGGAATTAGGACTGGATCATCCTTTTTTCTACCCTCATAGACATACCTATGTCTCGAATACATCGATAAGTCGAATTTATTACTTGGTCCCCAGCGATTCGATTCATCGGGGATTTGACTGTATTCTGCTTCATAAATCCCCCAAAGGGTACAGTTACTGGCGATGAAGGAGTTTCTTACAGTGTAACATGGAACTATTTTGTTGATGTGAGGGCACCTACCTTGACGTTTGATGTCGCTGAAGTGGCTGAAGTTGGCATCGTTGGTAAGTAGCAGCTGGTCATGGGGGGAGCCATTCAAGATTGGTTCCTTAAGGCTCTCCTGGAAACAAAGAAACATGCTTAACAGATGAAAGACATGACAACAAATAGGTGAAGATAAAGGAACCATAAGGTGTAGACATGGCTACCATCAGGTGTAGACAAGGCTACCATCGGGTGTAGACATGGCTACCATCAGGTGTAGACAAGGCCACCATCAGGAGTAGACAAGGCCACCATCAGGAGTAGACAAGGCCACCATCAGGTGTAGACAAGGCCAGCATCAGGTGTAGACAAGGCCACCATCAGGAACAGACAAAGCCTCCATCAGGTGTAGACAAGGCAACCATCACGTGTAGATGAGGCAACCATCAGGTGTAGACAAGGCAACCATCAGGTGTAGACATGGCCACCATCACGTGTAGACAAGGCCACCATCAGGAGTAGACAAGGCCACCATCAGGAGTAGACAAGGCCACCATCAGGTGTAGACAAGGCCACCATCAGGTGTACACAAAGCCTCCATCAGGTGTACACAAAGCCTCCATCAGGTGTAGACGAGGCAACCATCAGGTGTACACAAAAGCACAGTGGTGTAGTGGTTAGCATGCTGGCCTCTCACGCCAAAGGCCCGGGTTCGAATCCCTGTGGAGACACTAAAATTTGTGACCAGGGTCCCATACTGTGTTGTGTCCGTGAGCAAGGCACTTCGTCCTATTGCACTCAGTCCACCCAGCTGATCAAAATGGGTACCTGAGAAGCGGATGTATGGACCTATACGGTCGTGCGAAGCGTTTAAAAGCAGCTTTGAAAGTACAATTCTGTCAGGGTAATAATGTAACGCCAGAGAGCAGCATTTTAAGCGCGCAATAATTAGCATTATTATTATTATTATTATTAACCATCAGGTGTAGACAATGCCACCATCAGGTGTAGACAAGGCCACCATCAGGTGTAGACAAGGCCACCATCAGGTGTAGACAAGACCATCAGGTGTAGACACATCAACCATCAGTTTCAGACAAGACAATCATAAACTATAATTCTGATTCATTTTGAATCAGTGAGGGTGCCCACTACACCGTATGCCTAAAAAGGGGCCCCATTATCAACCAACTTTGCCAACAGTAAGTAACAGTGAACCATGATGATTATGTTGATTGATGTAACCTGAGCCAACCTAGAGGCATGGACTCATGAATACATGAATGAATAATGAGCTAATATGAAATAAATGATAAGCACACATTGGAATCAAACTAAACAGTCAGTAATAAACACCATTTGTTGTGTACATAATTCATGATCTAAGACACAATTAACTGCAGAAGTCTTTATAATATAGAACTAGACAAGTTAGTCATATTACTGAAGTCTCATGCATTGCATGTTCTGTTCCCGGTGGCCTACATATTATGACATACACAGTAAATCATCAGGCTTGGACACAGCTTTACTACTCCATATATTCCTATATCTTTAAACAACTTGTTGAAACAGTATTTCTCATGTGGGGCTATCAAATGATCGAAACTGCAGTATAACGATCGTGCCTGTTGTCCTACCTTGGTGATCTGTAGCATCACAATGGTGTGTTTGATTGCCTCGACCAGTCCCTGGAAACAACATAAAACAACACATAAACAACAATACAACAACAGGCCAGCACAACACCAACAGGGCTCAATGTTTTGAGCCAATGAGTTATTACTCACACATAATCTTTCACAGCGGGTACTGACAGTTTTTGGTGTATTCGATATAAGTTTGCAAGTCTAACTGATAAGACTTTTTGGAGAATAATTCTTCATCTGTGCTGTTTCGGGATTCTTCCAATCAGCATGTGTTCTTGTTTGTTTGTTCTTTAACGCTGCACTCAGCAATATTCCAGCTATGTTGCAGAGGTCTGTAAATAATCAAGTCTGGACCAGACAATCCAGTGATCATCTAACCTTAGTCGCCTCTTCTGTGCTGCACCATATGCGTCATAACAATGGTACATGCTGATGTTGGGGAATCAGACCAAGATTCAACACAGTACAAACCATGGGCGTAATTACCAAGAATAGTGGTTTTAGCTTGTCTCTACAGATCCTTTCCTGACTTATGCTGGCACCTTACTCAAAGCTGCTGTAAATGAGTTGAGTGTACCTGCTGTAAATGAGTTGAGTGTACCTGCTGTAAATGAGTTGAGTGTACCTGCTGTAAATGAGTTGAGTGTACCTGCTGTAAATGAGTTGAGTGTACCTGCTGTAAATGAGTTGAGTGTACCTGCTGTAAATGAGTTGAGTGTACCTGCTGTAAATGAGTTGAGTGTACCTGCTGTAAATGAGTTGAGTGTACCTGCTGTAAATGAGTTGAGTGTACCTGCTGTAAATGAGTTGAGTGTACCTGCTGTAAATGAGTTGAGTGTACCTGCTGTAAATGAGTTGAGTGTACCTGCTGTAAAATGAGTTGAGTGTACCTGCTGTAAATGAGTTGAGTGTACCTGCTGTAAATGAGTTGAGTGTACCTGCTGTAAATGAGTTGAGTGTACCTGCTGTAAATGAGTTGAGTGTACCTGCTGTAAATGAGTTGAGTGTACCTGCTGTAAATGAGTTGAGTGTACCTGCTGTAAATGAGTTGAGTGTACCTGCTGTAAATGAGTTGAGTGTACCTGCTGTAAATGAGTTGAGTGTACCTGCTGTAAATGAGTTGAGTGTACCTGCTGTAAATGAGTTGAGAGTACCTGCTGTAAATGAGTTGAGTGTACCTGCTGTAAATGAGTTGAGTGTACCTGCTGTAAATGAGTTGAGTGTACCTGCTGTAAATGAGTTGTGTGTACCTGCTGTAAATGAGTTGAGTGTACCTGCTGTAAATGAGTTGAGTGTACCAGAGCACTGCATGACAGAAATGGCTACACAGTGACTAGGAAGCTGCATGTACAGGATACAGGATATACGTCCGACACACAATCTCAGGATTCTGGCTTCCTTCCTGACATAGGTAGCAACAACAAACAACATCCTGATACTTCTGGTATCAGTAGAAACATCAGTCAGTGTGGCTACCTGAAAGAAAGTGCTGCTTCAGTACTGCAGGAAGTATGACTTACACTTATCCTTTCTCAGACCTGATTGGTCCCCATACATAACAGACCCCATCTCAATAACCTTACCACTGACCACCCCACCCCCACCCCACCCTACACAGACTCCCTTCGCAGCCCTGCTGAACTGAGCCCACCTCACCCATGGTAAGACTCAACCTCACACCTCTAAAACAGACCCCACCTCAATACATTTAACAGACCCAAACCTTGCATAAGCAGGCCCCATCTCACCCCTCCTTAGTTGACCCCATCTCACCCTTCATTAGTTGACCCCATTTCACCCTTCCTAGCAGACCCCATCTCACCGCTCCTCAGCTGACTCAATCTCACCCCTCCTTAGCAGGCCCCATCTCACCCATCCTTAGCAGGCCCCATCTCACCCTTCCTAGTGGACCCCATCTCACCCCTCCTCAGTTGACTCCATCTCACCCTTAGCGGACCCCATCTCACCCCTCCTCAGTTGACTCCATCTCACCCCTCCTTAGCAGGCCCCATCTCACCCTTCCTAGTGGACCCCATCTCACCCTTCATTAGTTGACCCCTTCTCACACCTAATTAGCAGGCCCCATCTCACCCTTCATTAGTTGACCCCATCTCACCCTTCCTAGTGGACCCTATCTCACCGCTCCTGAGTTGACTCCATCTCACCCTTCATTAGTTGACCCCTTCTCACACCTAATTAGCAGGCCCCATCTCACCCTTCCTAGTGGACCCCATGTCACTGCTCCTGAGTTGACCCCATCTCACCCTTCCTAGTGGACCCCATCTCACTGCTCCTGAGTTGACTCCATCTCACCCTTCATTAGTTGACCCCTTCTCACACCTAATTAGCAGGTCCCATCTCACCCTTCATTAGTTGACCCCATCTCACCTTTCCTAGTGGACCGCATCTCACCGCTCCTGAGTTGACCCCATCTCACCCTTCCTAGTGGACCCCATCTCACCGCTCCTGAGTTGACTCCATCTCACCCTTCATTAGTTGACCCCATCTCACCCTTCCTAGTGGACCCCTTCTCACCGCTCCTGGGTTGACTCCATCTCACCCTTCATTAGTTGACCCCATCTCACCCTTCCTAGTGGACCCCATCACACCGCTCCTGAGTTGACTCCATCTCACCCCTCCTTAGCAGGCCCCATCTCACCCTTAGCGGACCCCATCCCACCCCTCCTCAGTTGAGTCCATCTCACCCTTCCTAGCAGACCCCATCTCCCCCTTCATTAGTTGACCCCTTCTCACCCCTCATTAGCACGCCCCATCTCACCCTTCATTAGTTGTCCCCATCTCACCCTTCCTAGTGTGACCAGAGGCCTTCAAACTCCAAATAAACAGAATCACACAGCTTAATGGACCTCACCCCTCATACCCAGATCTTATCTCACCTTCCTAACAAGACCAGGTCCCATCTTACCCTTCAAAACATACACCATCTGTACCACCCTCTTTCCTTATCTCACACACAAGCAAACATGCACACATCTCACCCTCCAAAACAGTCCCTTCACCAGGTGAGACACTCAATCCCAACCATATTCAGTTATAATTCCTAACCAGGGTTCCTACGTTTACATTAACCTTGACCATTTGAACATCTTTAACATAATGTCACTTACATCAGCAGTTACTTTTATGACACTGTATTTCTCCCTCTCTGCTTCATCAGGACAGTCTTCAATACGTGTTTCCAAGGCCTGTAAAACATGAAACAATCCATCTTCATCACAACATCACCAATGTCTTCCTTCTACATAGCTGACACTATCACTTGTGTGTGTCTAACTTCAATTTGTTTCAAACACTGTCCAGTAGGTGTACATCCAAACAAGACCCAGGAAAATAAGGACCCACCTTAAAACTCACACAACATCACACTTCACATTAACCCACATATATATGAACACCATTAATCAACCTCACCTATTTCTATTATCTAGACACAGATACAATGAGCCATGTTATTTTTCATATTTATGATATGTAATGAATAAATTCCATGTAACCAGCATATAACAATTCTCATTGGCAAGTCTTCACAAACTCACCTACTTTATCACTGTTCCCAATTTCCTGGTATGCATTGCACCTGTAATGTGGCTTCTCACAGGATCAATAAGTTATCATTAAACACTATACATATTTCCTACAGTAGCCTAGCAGGAAGCTGTATGTACTGCCATCAGCTGTAGATTTTACAGGGCAGATGTGGACTGTGTACTTGTTATGGGTCATGCATATTTCACAGTCTGCATTTGTGTCTATTGTATGTGCAATCAATGAAGTGATAATTGGTCTATGGGGGCTACTGTTGCATTTGTTCTCAACACAGCACTGGCTTGAGTGAGGTCATAGCTAGGTTTGTTGTTTCATGCTCACTCTGCAATAATCCATCTGTATAATGGTATCATGTCGATAATCAAACCGGAACTAGACAATACAGTGATTGATATTATGATGATATTATGAGAAATGCTGTCATCACCTGACCTTTTAAGTCATCTTTCACGACAAGAAAAGGTTGATGATGATAAATGCTAGCCCAAAGTTACAAAACAAATACAGGATTTAACTTGAGTGATCTTATAGAGTTAAACACCAATTGTAGTTCCAGAAATGTTCCAAAATTATCAAGGGATACCAAAGCTTCATGAACCTTGCTCCTACAGAGAACTGAACCTGCATCATTGTAAACAAACCTGTAACCACAAGGCCACTTGATGCTCCTTTAACTGGAGACTACCCATTACATCAGAGTACTAGCATTAAGGACAGGGTTATACATGAAGTCTCAATGATATTGTGATTTACATGCATGTAAACACAACAGACACAGATTATTTACTTAGTGCAAATGATTAAAGGGCCATTAAAGAATGACAAATCTTCATGATATCCTAAGTCTGAACCTTTCACGCATAATATGAACACCATCTCCAGCCATTTTAATAAAATCCTTGGTCAGGTTAGCATGTAAGTACTACAAACTGGGCCATTGGTCCTCTGACTGCTAGAAAGGGGCCAACGCTCTTAACAAGTGGTACATTCAAGGCTGATGACATGACTTTCATCTTACATTTGTACATCTAGAATATGTGCCCAGTGTCTAATGGCATGGCTAGAATGCTCCTAGTATGTTATGACATGGCTAGAATGTTCCTAGTGTGTCATGGCATGGCTAGAATGTTCCTAGTGTGTCATGGCATGGCTAGAATATCATCCTAGTGTGTCATGGCATGGCTAGAATATCATCCTTTCCTAGTGTGTCATGGCATGGCTAGAATATCATCCTAGTGATTAATGGTATGGCTAGAATATCATCCTTCTCTAGTGTGTCATGGCATGGCTAGAATATCATCCTAGTGTGTCATGGTATGGCTAGAATATCATCCTAGTGTGTCATGGTATGGCTAGAATATCATCCTAGTGTGTCATGGCATGGCTAGAATATGATCCTAGTGTGTCATGGCATGGCTAGAATATGATCCTAGTGTGTCATGGCATGGCTAGAATGTTATTACTGTGTCATGGCATGGCTAGGAATATGTTCCTAGTGTGTCATGGCATGGCTAGAATATGTTATTATTGTGTCATGGCATGGCTAGAATATGTTATTAGTGTGTAATGCATGGTAAGAATATGTTCCCAGTGTGTCATGGCATGGCTAGACTATGTTATTATTGTGTCATGGCATGGCTAGAATATGTTATTAGTGTGTCATGGCATGGCTAGAATATGTTCCTAGTGTGTAATGGCATGGCTAGAATATGTTCCTTGTGTGTAATGCCATGGCTAGAATATGTTATTAGTGTGTGTGATGGCATGGCAAGAATATGTTATTAGCGTGTCATAGCATGGTTAAAATATGCTCCTACTGTGTCATGACATGGCTAGAATATGTTCCCACGGTGTAATGGCATGGTTAGAATATGTTCCTAGTGTGTAATGGCATGATTAGAATACGTTCCTTGTGTGTAATGGCATGGCTAGAATATGTTCCTTGTGTGTAATGGTATGGCTAGAATATGTTATTAGTGTGTCATGGCATGGCTAGAATATGATCCTAGTGTGTAATGGCATAGCTAGAATATGTTATTAGTGTGTAATGCATGGTAAGAATATGTTCCCAGTGTGTCATGGCATGGCTAGACTATGTTATTATTGTGTCATGGCATGGCTAGAATATGTTATTAGTGTGTCATGGCATGGCTAGAATATTTCCAAGTGTGTAATGGCATGGTTAGAATATGTTCCTAGTGTGTAATGGCACGGCTAGAATATGTTATTAGAGTGTCATGGCATGGCTAGAATATTTCCAAGTGTGTAATGGCATGGTTAGAATATGTTTCTAGTGTGTCATGGCATGGCTAGAATATGATCCTAGTGTGTCATGGCATGGTTAGAATGTTATTACTGTGTCATGGCATGGCTAGAATATGCTCCTAGTGTGTAATGGCATGGTTAGAATATGTTTCTAGTGTGTAATAGCATGGTTAGAATATGTTCCTTGTGTGTAATGGCATGGCTATAATATGTCATTAGTGTGTGTCATGGCATGGCTAGAATATGTTATTAGTGTGTCATGGCATGGCTAAAATATGTTCTTAGTGTGTCATGGCATAATTAGAGTATGTTCCTAGTGTGTCATAGCCTTGCTAGAATATGTAATTAGTGTGTAATGGCATGGTTAGAATATGTTCCCAATGTGTCATGACATGGATAGAATATGTTATTATTGTGTCATGGCATGGCTAAAATATGTTATTAGTGTGGCATGGCATGGCTAGAATATGTTCCTAGTGTGTCATGGCATGGCTAGACTATGTTATTAGTGTGTAATGGCATGGCTAAAATATGTTCCCAATGTGTCATGGTGTGGATAGAATATGTTATTATTGTGTCATGGCATGGCTAGAATATGTTATTAGCGTGTCATGGCATGGCTAGAATATGTTCCGAGTGTGCTATGGCATGGCTAGAATAAGTGGTAGAATAAAGACAGTGTTAGAATATGTTCCTAGTGTGCTATGGCATGGTTAGAATATGTGGCAGAATACAGACAGTTTCGATACAATGGAAGGTGAATTGTATTTTATCTAGTTCATTGCAAAAGTACTTTTATAAGGGATGGATCAAAAGTACTTTTCATCAACACACAGATTCCAAGGGGTACACTTATTCAAATTTAAGCTGACCTATGCTTTTTGCCTGTAATCATAGTTTAAAGAAGATAAACAGTTAACATAACAATGAGTATCAATAATTGATAGGAGGAGACAAACTCATTATCACAATGTATAACAGTCATCCCAACTGATTCCCAACACTGGTAACCAGCAGTATTAGCAGTGTGGAAGTTTTCCTCTATAGTGTTGGAATTCGTCACCCAATGAATCCCTAAATACAACAATAGGGTTATTCCAAGCACCCTTTGACTTTATGCCTGTAATATGCAACAATGATGAACAAAGATAAATTTTGGCAATGTACGAGTGTAATGTAAACAAGAAGACAAAGTCATCCATATCCCCGCAATGGCAAAATACTCTTCATGATTATGTCTACGAGTTATGATTATGTCAAATATTTAGTTGTGTATATAGAAAAGTGGAAGGAGAGTATTGAAAGGTTTCTAAAGTTCTGCTCCAGAAAGGAGCACTATCCACAATTTCACTCTATGTCAAACTTGTTGCCATGGAAATGCCAAAAAATATTTTATTCAGAAACCCACAACTACCAAAAGGCACCAGTACACCACCAGATCTATGTATGTGCCAAGTTTGGTGAAGAAACACTGAACGGTTTTAGAGTTCTGCTCCGGAAAAGACAAATGTGCACGGAGGACGGATGGACGCACGCACGGACGGAGTCCATTTTAATACCCCCTGCAAAACGCATTGCAGGGGATAAAAAATTGATAATTCACAGTTATGCTGTTAAAACACCTCAACTTGCTTGTTACTGTCACTGGCTGATTCAGATACCAGGCATGGGTAACAAATATGGGCATATATAAGTTTTTTCGGGGATTTTACTGGTTGCTTGTTGGTGCTCTCGACAATATTCCAGGTATATGAGTATGAATAATCCACCCAGGACAGAGCAAGCCTTCATTGAAATAATGAGCCAAAAGCCACACCCATGGGGGTATGGTGACGCCAAGTTATTGTTATTGTCTTTGGTGACAAGCATAGATGGCTGATTTATAGGAAGGGAGCATGGTTAACGAAATCTTGATGAAGTACAGTGATGTATCTGTTACACTGCAGTAGAATCATCACACAAAACCATGTGACAAAGACACTCACAGTAAACTGAATGACACACTATATATACCCCAATCCATAATCAATATAAATAACACAGAGACGCAGATAATCAAAGGGAGGTAACTCCTGTCATCCACTCAGCATTGGCTTGTCAGACCATAGATCACAGTTCAGTTCCCCATGCCGTTCGACCAGTGTAAAACCCAAAACAATAACTCCTCACATGGTCTACCTTCTCAGAAAATATGGTCAAAATACTCTCTGAAAGTTATTACAGCAAAGTAATCAATTTTACATAGAACTGATTTTCCGGGGCAATGTTTGCAATTAGTACCACATATTAGATGATGAGATTACAATATTCAGATAAATATATCACATTGTTTACCAAATTGTCTAAATCAACATGATCAAAGCTTGAGTCATGTGATAGGTATAAATTTAGAAGTGAACAATATGATAAGTTTGCCATGACCTCACTAATTCATTAATGTCCACATGGTGGTGCTCACATGTTTGTCTTATGATCAGGTAAAATGAAATGTGACCTTCCCCCTTGTTCAATACCTCTCTCAAGATCTGACTAACTCTCCAACATGACCAAATCAGGTGGACCTTCTACTCAGGAAATCAGTATCAAGGCTAATAGCACTTTTCTGAACATCATTACAACTGTATGTTACATACCTGAAATACGCTTACGACAAATAAGACCCATATTATACCTAGAGAAAACCAGACTTCATCGTATTCAGACTGCTGTTATATTGCTGCAATATTGCTGAGTGCAGACTTAAACTACAAATTACTACTGTCCACTCACCTGGACTTGGTCTATAAGCATCTGGAGGTAGGTATCTGTCTCCATCAGCTTGTGGTCAAAGTCCTCAAGACTCGGGGCATGGCGAACTTCCAGCTTCTGCTCAAACAAACAAATCTCACAATACAATATATAACTTAAAATCATCACACTGATGCCAAAGCATGACCTAAAGAAATATTAATAAATAATACATCATTTTTGCATTTGCGGAAACCAGTTTCAAAATCTTCATAATGAGGATGCTAAATTCAAGTTATTTCGCCTTTTCATTTTTTTTCATTCATTAGTTGAATGGAGTTCATTTACCTTTGCAATGCATAATGTTTTAATATTTGGAAACAAACTTGATAAATGAACTCACACTAAGAACATCCATGCAAGCATTGCTCTGGTAATTTCTGTTTAATTCTAAGACAAACATGATGTCTGATAATGCCAAATATTTACAAATATACTTCAATATTTAAGGAGTAATGTCACGGTCTGATGCCCATTGAAGTCTCAGCATGGGTCTGGCAATTAGTGTCATGTGTGCAACTGATATCTGACTAATTAGGGTAATCATTTGCTAATACATTGATATACGTTACAACGTGAGTTTGAAACTCCATGAAAATAGTGACTGTGAAGCTAAATTGGTTAATCTTTTAGATAATTTGAATACCAAACATGGAAAAATAATGATCTTATTGAGCTCAGATGAAGAGACAGAAGAACCATAAAAAATATTTGATGATATTTTTTCTTATGAAGTTATATTCTCCATCCTTAATAAAAATTCAAAGGTAAAGTGAGCATCAAAATTTATAGTTATTGTTGTAAATGTATATACAACATATGCATTTTCATATACATATACACATATTTTTTATTATATATATATATATATATGTCTGTCTATATATTTATAATGTATAATATTTCATTAATGTTCAGAAGCAAACTAAACACTTAACTCTGCATTGTTTATTAAGAATGTAACATCATAGCACCAACGATGACTAATTCTGGTAATCTTGTAAGACTGGCCAATATTCTCCCACACAATGTTCTAATCAGCACTCAGATACAAGAGTAAGGTGATCACTAATGTAAACAGGTTAGTCCAGCCTATCTTGATTGTCCTGCTCTATGTCTGGAGCACTGTTTGGAAAGGACAGTTTGAAGGGTCTGTGATAAATCTAGTGTATAAACATTTTGCTAAGTATTTTCAAGAGCATGAATGTCTTTTCAACATGGTTATTCAACTCTTTTCTTGTCTGGATTGACATTATTGTCTTACATCATGTATGGCATTCAGTCACACAAGCATATTGAACCTAAATGTTAACGATTATTCTAATGTTAGTCCTTATTCTGAACTTGTAAAACGACAAGAGGGTAGCTTGTTTGAGGAAAGCTTAACACTGTTGTTAAAGTATTCCTGCCATACCAGTGAAGTGAATGCCTCGAACTAGCTCCACACATTGTATCATGTAGGGAATAGAACTGGGCGTTTAGTGTAACAAGTCAAATCATAAGTTGTTAGGCAACCTGACAGCTCTCACACAGAACTGACCTGACTTCATCATAGATGCTGATTAGATATGGCAAACTGATCTGCACCTTTGGCTTTGTTATGTCATTATTTCTCCCGGCTCTGAGCAACCAAGGTATTAATAAGGCATATAGAACAGAAAAGATGTAATCTGGTGTCATACCTTGCCAGCTTGAGAATGTCGGTACACAGTGTTCTCCAGACTGGCTATCCACTGTTCTCTCTCATCAGCATCACGGGCTACAACATCCATAACATCATGTACTATAAATATTACATTCTCAAATTATTTTCTAAACCGATCATATCCTTCATAATAATTATGGTAAAAGGGAAAATCAATCCTATTTAATATTCCTCACATCAGTTAGATTTTTAATACATTTAAACATACCAGACTTCATTTAAACTCGTATGTTAAGGCAAGATGTAAATTAAGATTCAAGCTGATAACACATCTTTTTTCATACCTTGAAAATGGAAGGTTTTCTGGTCCACTGTTATTGTAAATGTACTGTCATCTTCATCATCTATTCCAATTATAGCTCCCTGGAAAAATACATCACAATAGCATAATCAAAATAATATTCTGTCAATATACCTACTGGGGCAAAATTAGGTTCCAAGGAGTGTGTAACAAATATAGATCTTAAGTTTACACAATATATATGCCTTCTTACAAATGTTTACACTATGTTCATAGTCAGTAGGATAAAAAAGGATTTTTTTCTCAGTTAGCATGATTAGCAAATGATTATTTCTAAAAATGAACCTTCATTTAATCTTTGATAAGAAATATTAACACTAGCATACTTGGGTATTCCACATTGAATGTACCTACTTTTAATCTAACACATCCTCTACTTGATCCCCTCATCATTTTCTCTTTGGACTGAAAATAAAAAGTACAGATTTTCAGGTATATTGCTGTCTAATATAGAAATCAGACTGGCTTTTATCTTCTAGACACGGACATATATGCTAAATTTGACAACTCTTACCAAACGTTGATATCAACCTAAGTATGGGTGCATGCATCATTAAATAACCTCTCTTATGAATAAATATGGAGCATTTTTGTAATTATACAACTCACAAACTAACATAAGAAATTATATGAAAAACAACAATAACATTTATATATGTGTGTATGCTTGTACATATTATAATAAAAAGGTTGTGATTGAAGTGCTGTTTCAATTGAAGTGTATGGTTTAAAATCGAAATCTCTTCAAATTCGGAGCACTTGGTGATTCTTCGTTGATATTCATTCATAATCATTTTTAATCTTAATACGTTTAATCATAAATATCCATTGTGGACGACCCAAAAGATGTTGCCAGTGCTGTTGTCATAGAATTACGTAATCACAATCAGTAGCATATTAATGACACCGTCAGGGAGGCGTGGCAAATGCACCAATGCTTTTCAGGGACATGCATGTCAAAGTTGACACCTCTTGCTATCACGAGACAATTACAGTAATTAACTTTCTCCACAACTAAAATCACTGTCAATAACGGTGCTTGTTGTCAACGTACGGTGTAGTATGACAGTATGCCGGAATTCTCGTCTAAGACAAACCATCTGTACTGCCATCCTTTCATTACATTTGTCCACTTGCTTAGTGGACCTTCCATCGTCGCCATTTTGACGATATTGACGGAAGTTTACACTGACAATAGAAGCACCAATCAGAATGGGCTTCCGGAAGGATCAACCAATCGCATAACAGAGGGTGATTTGAACGTGCTTGGTCAGCGTGTAGGATGGAATGGCCAGCAGGTGCCCGTCAAGGTGGCATGAATTAGCCCAGGATTTCGGACACATTTGACCATGGATATTTCGTCGAAGCAGGATACAGATGTCTACATTGGCCCATACAGGGCTACAAAGTTGGTATGTTGGATCTGCGAATCAGGCAGCTAAATATGTAAATATTCTTAGAGCAAATCGATTTGTTTATTCGTCGCTAGCAGAGAACACACCGTCATAGACTCATATATGAAGCTTAGGTTTAGATCTGTGTAGATTGCATCTTTGAATATAAATCTTGATCGACAGGTTTGGAACATGGTAGTTACTTGTCATGATGGAGACTGCAGTCTAATGAGCCATACTGACACGTACTTTAATCTAGTGTTGGTCTACCCTAATGTTTGTAGTGACAAGAACTATACATGGGGATGATCATGGGGCCTGCAGTTCAGACAGGAAGCTTAATTAATTGTGGACGACGATTTTGAATTAACTGTTATTACCTGAACCGTTTTTTATCGTCCAGCACATGTCTCTAATGTTTCTTTACTCTGTAGCTTCATAGAAATAACACGTTTTTACATTAACTTTTTCTTCAGCAATTTCACCAGCATGGATAGTCACTTTGATTGAGACAAAGAGCGAAAACAATTTTAATGATTTTATCATTTTTGTTAGGACATATTCCTAGATATCATTACCATATTTTGATTTTTGTTGTTGACATTTTGGATCACAGTCAGTTCTAGAAAATGAAATGATCTGAAACCTTAGGGTCTAATAATTTTACCATATATTTATTGTATGTAGGGCTGGACAGCATACAAAGTTTTTGAAAGGCATTTAGAAGTTGGACGAACATGAATACATGACATGTTTTAACAACTTCTTTTTTTTATTCTTTTCATGACGTTTCAGAGCTAATGAAAATTCTTGATAGTTTAAATTAATTAATCTTTTCATTTTGGTTTGTTTAAACAGTGGAATGAAATTATTCATACATTCCGGAAAGACATGCCATGTGGCCGGCATCGAAGATACATGAGAACATACGACAACTGCTTTGTGGCATCAGGAGCTGTTGATTGGCTTTTGAAACACCTAAGATGTAATCCCAATTTTGGTCCAGAAGTCACTCGGTAAGACGTCTTGACTGTAAATGTAAGATTGATATGAGTATCTATTTGTTGTATGCTATAAAGTTTAATTTATTACATGTGTGTTTTGCATTTAATCAACAATATTGAGAACTTAATGAAAACATACACCGCGGGAAACAATGAACAGGTTGCTCATTGATCTCTTCTGAATGGTGTCATTATACACACCACACCTTTTGTTTTTCAAAGATGAATCTCCACCTGCACTCATTCCAATTGCAATTTACCTTATGCATTTCAATGAGTGTCAAAAACATATCATTATCACACTCCCAGGATATCTGGCAAAGCTTAAGCCTGAAAGGTATTCAAAGCATTTGTTATAGACAGTGCAAGTAAGACAACATTGACTTCAGTAGGGTGTCAGTCCACTCAGTGTGCCCTTCAGGTGTGAACCAGATTTACAGAAGATGTTATGTAACACATGTGAAAGCATTGAAAGTGATTGTTTTAGCTTCAAATTATCATGCCAGACTACAGTGTGATGTCCCACAGAGCATGACATGTATTGTGGCTAATGAACCCCTGGGTTAGGGATGCTGGTTGAGAAGGGAGGATGTTGACCCCAGGGGTGCATTTGTTTTCAGTGGACCATGACGATGTGATCAGTGAAGCATGGCCTGATAGGGAGAATTAGTATTGATCAAAGTTTATTGTGTAATGTTGTTTTGTTTTTATATAGCATGTGCCTCTGGTATTCAAAATGTAATAGGATTATCTTATCTCTTGGGGACATGGTTGTTTACACTGCTGATAGCTTAATCTTTGATGGTTTTATATTCTAAGTAGTGGTATCAGTAAATAACTTTGAGAACATCTATTAACATGATACAGGGGAATTTGTAATTAACAAAAATACTTTCAGGCATGTTTTATATTAATTTACAATATTTTCCATTAAGTAGCCAGTAATTCAATCTGGAATACACAAATATTTGTACTTTTTAAATTTGATTTAACTACAAATTTATTGTAAAGCATGTTTTCAGTTTGACATTCATCTTTGCCTGAGGCTAGTGGAGTTTTGTAAGACTTTGAGGATAGCACTGATATAAAAAAGGAAAAATTAATTATTGGAAAGAGTAGAAACTTTAGTAGATTGCTCATCTTTTTCATTATTCCAAATGTCACCCTTACCTACAAATTGTAGTGACTATTTGAAAATCAGTTGCAGGTCATGATCATATATTACAAGTCTTTTCAAAATAATATTCCACAGTTAACAAATACATTGTGCATGATTTTAAACTGGTCTGTAGAGAAATCATGTTCGTAACAGTTAATGTTTTGTCCTGAAAGTGATAGATTTCATTTCTGAACTTAGAATGTAATCAAGTTTTCCAAGTTTGCTGATCAGCTGACTGACTCTGTTATGTATTGCAGGTGTCAGACAGTGCAACTCCTGAAGAAGCTGTTCAAGTCAGGAGTCTTTGAGGATGTCAGACCATCCAAACATGGCCGATCAGACTTCACAGACAATGGCAGAATTTACAGGTAAGTTATAAAATATCATTTATTATTTGGTGGTATATGCAAGCTCCAAATGTCTTTAGAGAGCATAATTCTAGTAAAGTACATGACTTTCCCTCATGACGCTGATACTTGTACCTGATTATGTATCAGGAAGTTAACCAGTCGCTCAGTCAGTCACAGTTTTATGTGTGATATGACATTATGTTAAAACTATGTATACATAATTTTTATAATGTTATGTGGTATAAATGGTTGGGGTGGATATTGCAGAGAATTTTCATAATGCGATATATTGCGATGCGAAAGCATATATATTGCGATATGTATTGCAATATGTTGCATGAAGTATTTTTAAACAAAAAAACTACTTATAATCGGGTTAATGCTTGAGCTATAGAGCAAAAACACAACAAAAATCACTATGCTTGATTAAGCTTTAATAATAACTTTTAATCATGATAATATAAAAATCTGAATAGATTTGGCACAAATGAAACAAGGAAATATCCGAAGATTTCTGAGTGTTACAAAGTTTTCCGAATGCAAGTCAAAATACCGGTTTTCGATCAGCGTATCGCAATACGTATCGTTTTCATGTCTGAACCGGTAAATACCGGTAAACCGGTTATATTGCGCAGCCCTAATAAATGGATGGTTTTATGTGTCAATTGATTGATAATTCCTTCTAAATATGAAGCAGAATGAATTATAACACTATTTTCTAACATTTTCCAAGGTTCTTGACTGTGTTATGTTCTTTGACACAATTTATTGAATGTATTTCTGTCTCCTTCCCATGAGCCTACACTGTCTTGTCCATCATGGGTTCAGAAACAGTCACTGTAGTGATAAACATTGCCTTCAATCATGTAATTCATGTATGTTATAATATTAAATGCAGGAGACAATGTGCCTGATCAATATGGGCTCTGAGGAAATTGGTGTAGGTGTGTTGATGTATTAATGTTACTTGCTGCCTACTGCATGTGTCTGGTGCAGAATGAAATGCAACCTAACACATCTCATTCCATTATCTGATTTGTAAACCAACTGACATGTGTCTGGTGCAGAATGAAATGCAGCCTAACACATCTCATTCCATTATCGGAGTTGTAAACCAACTGACATGTGTCTGCTCAGAGCCTAGAGGTTCCAGTGACAATCAAAGATAAACTGTGCAGGTTACGTAATATAATTTTCCTGGAAAGCCCGGGTTTGATTCTCCACATAGGTACAATGTGTGAAGCACATTTGTGGTGTCCCCTGCCATGATATTGCAGGAATATTGCTGAAAGCAACATAAAACACAACTCACTCACTCACTCACTAGTTCAAATGAATCAGTGGGGACAGAGATGGAACAGATTTATTCCAAATTCTTTTTTGTTTTGTTGTTGTTGAATGCTGTACTCAGTGGTATTCAGACATATGAAGCAACCTGTAAATACTGGACACTGGGCTATACGTACTACCCAGTGATTGACATCATGAGCTTCAATCTTCCTAACTTAGATATTCACATTCATAAAATATTTACTTGCCGTATTGTATTAATAGGATAAACTTTTGAAACTCTTCCAGAAAATATTATTGGTCAAGTAGTCCCACTCCTTTGGTCTGGTGTCCCCTGCCGTGATATTGCTGGAATATTGCTAAAAGCGGCGTAAAACTAAACTCACTCGCTCACTCTCCTTTGGTTTGTTATAAAGATGACAGAATCTTCAAATTTGGGATTTGTGGAAAGAAATCTGTTCTTAAAAGACGAACTTCATACAACACTGAGAAGAACATGATTTAGGTTGAGTCACAAATCAATCCTTGAAGTGTACCCTACATTGCTAGAACTGAGAGTAATCAGAACTCCATGACTCCTTCCCAGGCTACCTGAGTGTCTGAAGTGTGCAGTCAGATCAATAGGTTTGTCAATAACTTGTGCTACACAGCAGTTTTCCACATCTGTCATGTCTAATGGTATGTAATCAGCGACAGTATGTCTCGCTCCATTGATTCCTTTCAGAAAGTTTATTTTCCAATATTGTGATGGCCATGAGAAATTGGGATGCTGTTTCAACATGTTTAATCAGTTGTTTCATAAGAGTAATTTAAGAATCTGATAAATTATTCATGAACAAACTTGTCTTGCTTTTGGCAATGCTTTTTGGTTCAAATCACTTTTAAAGCATCTTCTATTGATTTTCTTCTTGTCCATTATTACCGTGCTGTCATGGTTCAGTGACTTTTGCATCAGTGGGATGATTGTTTGTTGTTGCATGGATGAGTGCTGTCGCTTGCCGGAAATGTTTGTTGCATTTTGTGTCAATGTAAAACTGCTTATAGATTTTTGTCTAAAGCATTTACATGATACAGAATAGTAATTGAAGCATTACTTCCAAAGTGGGACATAACTCTTTTGAATTATGCCTTTGTCTGAAATGTCAGCAAGGATAAAAAGGTGAGTCAACTACAGACCCCAAAAGAATGGTAGCCATCTTGGATTTTCAGATCAGCAATTGTTTCACTTTATGCATTTGTTGTATGAAACTAGAGCTGACTGATTCACTGATGCGCTGGTTCAACATGGTACCAGGATTAATCTAATCTAGACAATGTGTAATGACATTACACTTCATTCTTTAGTGATATGCCCATTGATTTATCTGGACCTGTTTGAAGGCCAATAATTGGCCCCAGCACAGTGAAGAGCAAATGACAGTATAAATTCCAAAATAAATGTTCCATTTTCATGTTTATAAATATAAACTGTATAGTAGTACAACTATTTTGATGGCTTGTATTTCAATACAGAAGAGGATTTATATGCAACCCAAAACCCATTTAGGCTGAGGCTGAAGTCTGGTGTTAAAAGAAGTAAATATTTCCAAATTGAAATCCAGTATGCATTGTTAAAAACCCCACTTAATTTAAGAAAATATAAACCTTTTAGAAAATCGAATTTTAATGATTTATACCAATGTTCCTGCCAAGGGCACTTAGTGTGGAATCTGAGATAACTCCATCCTCACATCGCTGATGAGAAAATGATAGCCACATTTCTCTTCACACACAATTAGGTACAGCTGTATGAATATTGAATATTTGTTTGCTTTGGCAGTGATTCAATGCCATGTCTCCTTGGACCATGTATTATTTTACATAGTATATAATAGATTAGATGTTGTTAGGAAAGAGATTGAGACTTAAAATATACATTACATTTTCACATGGTTATTTTTAGATTTAGTTCATGTTCTGGCAATTGATATGGCTCATTGACAGTGTCTGGTTCGGTTGATTGTTCGAACATACCGGTCATCTTAAGTTGGTTTATAAGTATATGTCAGTTTTCATATCACACCCCATATTGATATCAGCCTTAAGGCCAGAGGACTGATATAGGGTTGGTTTGACACATCCTGTATAATCTGCAACTCATTTCATTTTCTCCGTGACAAACTAATATATTTGTATTGGTTATTTTCCATTCTTTTCAAATCATTTTGGTCAAGTTTGTATCTTCAACAGCTGATATGTCTTTACTTCAGGTTTGTTTACAAATCGCCACCTCGTCCCTCACGCCCAGTTCTTGTTCCTCGCGCAAACTATTTGAATGGAGAGTCAAAGATCGGGTCAAGTAATGACCTGGCAGCAAACCTCCCCGAGCCCCTCCTACAGGAGTGCCACCTGGTGGGCCGCGTACTGTCGGCTGAAGAGATAGAGGATGTCTGGAAGAGTCTCACTCTGCACAGGTAAATTAGGATAAATGCATTATGTGATATTTAGTTGAGCCCCCATAAAATATGGAAACTTTCAAAGATCCCTTTTCAGGGCTCGATTTAGTGCTTTGTTACTTGCACTGGTGCAACTTAATATCATAACGTGCAAGTTATAAGTCAAAAGTGCACCATGTGCAAGTCAATTTTTGAGAAATAAATCAATAACAAATCTAAGTTCATTTTTCTTCTAAACTTTGAATAGCTATGGCACCGAAACATTGCCATTTATAGACACTTCTCGGCTATGACAGCTCTTGTAAACAGGGATCAGCTGCGTATCTGTGTTGCTATGATTTCATGGGTACTACGTCACGGAAATATATTTATGTGCACCAAACCTTCTGACGTTTTAGCACACAACATTGCAACTGGAATTTAGCTTGTGCAACTAGGTTTTTATCTTAGGTTGCACCTGGTGCAAGTAGGTTAACATCCCCTAAATCGAGCCCTGCTTTTTATGTCAGTTCGACTGAGATACAAATTTCTCAATGGAAATTCTTGGTTGAGTAAACCTCTAGTGACGCATTCTTGTAAGAGTTGACTAAAATGTTGAATGCCTCTGTACTTTTGTGTGGTCCACACTGGTTGTCTTCAATGCTGCTGTGATATATTTGCTTAGTGAAAATGTTACATGCAGATCAAGGCAATACTGTCACAAACTGTTTCTTTAGTGATGAAACATTTCACAACATTTCTAGCGAAAATGATATTGATTCAAGTCATTATGGATTATGATGCTTCATTATCACTCCACTTGAATTTATAGTTATTATTTGGGTATCTTCAAAAACTGGGGTTGTGGATCCAGAAAATGGAATGGTATCTCAAGCAGAGACACTCACCAGTATACATGATTATGATGGCAGCCAGTTTTTAAGTCTGGACCAGGCAATCTAGTGATTGATGTTTTCAGTGGCGTTTCACAACGTCAAAGCATTTTGATGCAGTATTTGACCCAAGACCTCCGTGCTTATGTTCTCCAGGCTACAGCAGACACTGGGTACCATAGACCTCGGTGAGATCCTTGACAGCAGCTACGTCAGTGGGCGCAACATCCATCACAACTGTCTGTACGTCAACAAGAGTGGCATTGTCACCAACATCGAGGCAAAAGGTACTCTTCATATTTCTTGTGTTTATTGTGTCAAGATGGTTTATTAAAGGTTGTTAATTCTAACACTTTAAAGATTGTAACAATGAATTATGTATGACTGCATTGTTTGATTTTTTTCAGATCAACTGCCTCACTGGGCCATGTCTGCAATGAAGTGCCTTGCTCGTTGTGAGTAGTTTAAAATACCCCATTCATTTTTTGAAAGGGATAGTTCGATTTTTTTGCATTCATATTTTGTAAGCTTTCAGTCTGGTATTTTGTGGAATGAAAGGAATATCCTTATCAAAAGATTCACCATATCATATATATCTTTTTTATCAGGAATGGTGTCGTTGGGGTCCATAATATGCCTTAAGCAGCAACATAAGTTGTCATGCATGTGTTTTACCAGGTTTATTGTGAATTAAGACATTTTTCTTAGATGAATAATCCTGATTTAGATTTAACTCACATGAATGTTTCCTCAGGGCCTGAGAAAGTTGATGACAATCTGCCAAGTTACCCCGGTTTTGAGAAGGATGTGTTTGGAGTGGTGAAGGACTATTTCTGTGGTCTGGCAGAACCACTGATGACCTTTGAGATGTATGAGGTCATCACAAATGTATTTGGTGAGTACATGTTTAACTGTAATAATCAAGCCAAGAACTTATACTGGCATGACATAATGATGAAACTTATATTAATACAATTTAAACTTTGATAGCAGTTTCTGTTTTCATACATACCCATTATAAAAGACCTGTATAGAACAACAGACTAAAGAATAACTGCTCCATCAAGATCTAAATTGTAGTAGAAATGTACTCAAACATGAAAGAGATGCAAGGCTGTCATAAATGCTATAAATCTGTAAATCCATGATGCCATGTACCATTTTGAAACAAATTCATGCTTTTACTATTAAAAAGTCAGAGGCCCAGATAAGCTCCGTATCTGGGTAAAATACGCATAGAAAATTTCCAATTACGCATTGAAAAATAATTGTTGCGTACCAATTACGCATTTAAAATGTTAGATACACAAAAAGTTTAAAACAAATGCGTACAGAATATATTTATAGAAATCGCTTGCGTAATGAAAAAGACATCGATTGCTATCAAGTTGTACTGTTAGTATAGGACAAGTGTTGTACTGTCAGTATTGGATAAGTGATTTTTTTATGAAATCATTTCCATTATATTTAAGTTGGTTTTGATTAGGTATGATATAAGGCAGGACATACCTGCTTAGTAAACTTACTCAATGACAATACTTAGGTGAGTAAAATGACTGAAATACACACATATTTGAAAGCAGTGGGTAACGGAAAATGAAATACCCACTCAACATTCATAATACCCACTCCAAAAAATTACAGTGGGTACAGTACCCACATGAGCTAAATCTTATCTGGAACTCTGATAAGTCATTATACCATGTAGACCCTCTGAATCATATATGACAATACGTAATTGTGTTCAGAAACACATTTTCTTCTTGTTGTATTTGAGCAAGAGCTGTCTGTTATTGTTTAGTTGCATCTGTTCCTGTGGCTGACAATGATAAATAAGCATGTCCTACAATGTCCCATATGACCTGAAACTGTAGATTTGACTCCATGATTGACTTTGAGCAGTGACATACCTGGGTGTGTCTATTTTTTCATATCCTGGTGTACATTTTGGTCCAAGGCATGAACATAAGGGTAGTGGGTTGCCGACTTGTGATATCCAAAAGTTCATCATGGTGTATCTTTTGGAATGCTCAGAAACAATAAGCATGTTAGCATGGTTCATATCGTAGATAGGCTTCTAATATTAGGTGGAAGAAAGTCCCCTACTGACACCCTGAACTTTCTTACAAGTCATGCAAGCTTTGATACATATAGATTCAAACAACGGTTGTCCTTCCTTGTGTGTAACAGTACACACAGTTTAACTGATTGCAACCTTACACAAATGTATTTGTATGGGACGCCTTGCTTTTCGTCCATTAATGTGCCAAGTGACATAGGGAGTCATCTTGCATCTTAGAAATATTGTCAAGCGCAAAGTGCAGTCAATATTGCCTTTGAATAACTTGAATCTTGAACATTATAAGTTGTTCTTTGATACTGAATGGTGCATATTTGTTGTTTATCAAAAGGCATCTGTCTGTTTGGTGTGCTATGGAAAGATATGGACATGCCTATTAAAAGTGGTGTAATATATTTTTTCCGACATAAGGGAAGGTGATCATGTTGACTTGTACTTGTCTACGTCTACTGCCTGCATGTGAAATCCTAATAGTTGTGTCTTTTTTCAAATTAGTTTAAACTGTAATCGTATTTGTCATTGTTGCTTCATTGTGATCATGTATTTATTGCAACTATTTGGCTTACATTGCTACTCACTCACTAATATAGAATGCATTTTAACATGTTTTATGTCATTGCTTGATGAGCATCTTCTTGAAGTATGCTACTCAAAAGAAGTAAAGAACAGCTGATTGTTTCCTATCACTACAGGCAATCTGTAATGACACCAGTAGTGGTATGAACAAATTCAGTGTTTTTACTTCAAGTCGTATATATATGTTTGCATGGATTTGTTTAGACTGGAGACCTCTCCTAGTTTTGAAACTCTGAGGCCAATCATAGGAAGATAAATTCTTGTTCTGCTTTCAACATTCATTTTGCATGTAGTGTGCCCATTCAGTCTCCAGGGGCTTGATATTATGAAGTTTGATTACTGATCCGATTTGAATATGATCACAAATGTTGTAACTATGCAAACTCATGCTATGAACTATTCTAAAAGAACAAATGATTTGGTCCTCATTGGCCCTTCACATGGTCTTGTCTGTCATCTTTATGAGCTATGCCAAACCAAAGCTTTCTAGTCGCAGTATTAACAGTCAGGGGGGCGTTATTCAGCTTTTCGCGGAGTCAGTTTCTGTTACTCTGAATTATGCAAGTTGTTGATGTGATGTTTGTGTTTTGTTCCATTGCATGCTGCATGCTGTTTTCGGCATGTGTAGTGCAATCCGAGAACCGTCTGCCTCGTCATTCGTCCCCGAGTAACGCCAGTAACCGGTCCACTCCCAAGTCAGCCACCTGGTCGTATGCATCGCTTGAAAACCTGCTCATAGATATCGTCAGAAGCACTGGCCTTGACACCTCCCCACACCAGCATCGGCTTGGTCTGCAGAGCTCCTCAACCCTTAACCTTTCAACCTTTAACCCTGCTGCAGAAAGCACTAACATACATATTGAGAAGAAGTACGGATCGAGCCCTGAGCTGAAGGTCACACGTTACGAGACAGCCTTTGGTCCCGAGAACAAGACAGTTACAAGGGTTTTCTACACGAATGGAGTCGCAACAGACTATGGACATTGTGGCTATGGTTTGGAGGAGAGCTGTATGCCACTTGAAACTCATTTTGACATGGAGCCAGAAACAAGTTCATCATCAGCCAGCAACTGCAGCCAAGTTAACTTTGAACGTGCTCAGTCACTGGAACGACTCAACATGGAGCCCCTCCGTACTGACCGCGGAACAGACTACTGTTACAACTATTCTGCAAATTCAAGTGGCTTCTATGAAACACCCCCCTCCCAGAGAGACAGCTTCCATTCTGTGAGAAGTCAGAACAGTGGCAACAACTCTGCCCGATCTACTCGATCAGCCAGGGGTTACATCTCCCCGATCCTCAGCCAGGAATACCTCTTCTGTCTGTTCAAATCATAAACCCGTCCTGGATGGAGCCAAGCTGCAGAGGAGCAGTCGGATGCAAAGTGCCTCTTCCCCAGATCTTCCTGGACTGGCCCACTCAGCTCCTAAAACCATGTCAAGAATTCCTGATAAAAACACTTTTGAACTCCATGGCCCCAGTATTAGCATGGCTGATCTCAACTCTCCTGAGAAGAATACTTCTGGTTCATCATCGTTTAGATGGCGGAGATCGGCTTTCCTTAACTGTGAGTCAGAAATGTGGTGCAGCAAACTGCTATTCCTGCATACATAATGCTTTTTGACCCCAGATTAACTGCTCATTGCAATATATTATATTAATCAATAGTTAAATCACTAACTAAATCATATTTCCTCGTGTAAACACATATTCTGCCATTATTCTTAATTTGTAATAATATTGCTTTTATGGAAGGTGTACAGATGTATGCTTAACCTAATAACTTTAGGACCTAATGATTATTTAATATTACTATAGTTATCCATCATGGCACGTACATTTATTAAACCAATGTCTTCCAGTGGGGTCTGAGGACACTGAGGAGCGAACTCGGCGAGCACTGCGCCTGGTGTGCCTGCTGCTGCCTCCGGCCAACCGCCGCCGTCTGCAGCTGCTGCTGAAGCTGATGTACAAGATGTGTCACAACCAGGAGCTGTGTCTGGACAGGACACAGACTACCAGGCAGCTGGTGAGCGTTTACATTCTGGGAGAAACACACTGGTCGATGGTTAGAGGCATGGTGGACAGACAACTTGTCCATCTCAGGGATAGAAATAAACAATTGCTTGCTCTCATGGTACTTTTTTGTTAAGGAATGTTTAAGAATGTAATGTTTTATGAATCGTCTGATTGAAACAAGGGGCGGTGGGGTAGCCTTGTGATTAAAGTGTTCGCCTGTGACGCCGATTCGGGTTCGATTCCCCACATGGGTACAATGTGTGAAGCCCATGTCTGGTAACATATGTTATATTTTGGATAACACTTTAACAATAAAGTACAGATTCTAGTACTTTTAGTACCCATTTCTGGTGTTACCCGTCGGGATATTGCTGGAATATTGCTAAAAAGCGTGTAAAACTAAACTCACTCACTCACTGATTCAAACAAGCTAGAACTGCACGTTTGCTGACACCCTCATTGAGACACATGAAATAAGGATGGGAAAAGGGCAGTAGTGATCGAGCAGTTTGAGTTGACCATGATTATCTGTCTGCAGCTACTGGATACCTTCACGCGCACCATCTTGAGTTCCCATGAAGAAGCTGACATGGATGAACTCCTCGTCCGACAGATTGTTTCTTTTCTCATCGACAACTATGCTGAGATCATGACTGCGCCCCTTGACCTCAAGGTCGCAGTTGAAGAGAGGCTGAAGGACATGCAAAAGCCGCAGGTAACGCATGAAGCTTGAAGTAGACGCTAGCGCTTGCTCAACCATGATAATCTGCATTTTGTTGAATGTTCTTGAAATCTAAAAGCAATCCTTGCCGTGAAAGCTAAAATTGCTCATATATGCCAAGATTTGTAACAGATTTGTAAATAGACAATATCTTTCAATCCTCAGTAAAATTAAACCTGAGAAATGTAAATGCATATATGCATGATGCTTATATTGAATATATGTATTGAATGAATGCAAGCTTGTAATTCAATTAACATCCATATCCTAGTGTATATAGCCCTTATTATATCATTCTAATACTAATATGCGCTGTATATAATCTTCTGTTGCAATCATACTGCACATTGATATGCATACTTCTACACACTGTCTATACTGTCATACATGTGTCTTACATTTGTATACATCTGTACACTCTAGCTACACTTTATGGTGTGGATCTAAGCAAGCATTTTGCCAAATACTCCCCACAAGTATCAATAAGAAAGCACTGTGTCTTTTCTAAAGAAATTAACTACTTTACTTCATGTTATAATACTTAATCTGCTTTGGCATGATAGATTTAACTTTATTGGTATGAAAGATTTAAGAGATCTCCAGCTTCTTCAGAGTCTGAATCAGTTATCTACGGCAGCACAATTAGCTGATACTTGTCTGCCAGAAACCTGTTCATGGGTTTGAATGCCAAAATCATGAAGTAATGTGCAATTAAGACCTGCAGAATTTTGAGTTTTCCCCACTTTGTTATAAGCTAAAATAAATTTACCTGTTCAAAAACACGATTAAACCCAACGAACTCACTCACCATGTATATGAATATATCGTCTACTTTGACAATAACCAGATCTTGTAGCTGCATCTTCTTTGGTCAAGGGGGCAGTGGGTAGCCTAGTGGTTAAAGCATTGGCTCGTCACGCTGAAGACCCGGGTTCGAATCCCCACATGGGCACAATGTGTGAAGCCCATTTCTGGTGTCCGCTGCCATGATATTGCTGGAATATTGCTAAAAGCGGCGTAAAACTAAACTCAGTCAGTCAGTCAGTCAGTCTTTGGTCAAGGACACTTACAATTCCATGCATCTTTAAAGTGAAATATATTCATATGACGGGCATGTTTGCTCACTACGATTTCAAATCTAGTCATAAAATTCAATATATTTAGATAATATTGATCCATTGCGTCAGTACTTTTTTTAATTTGATCCCTTTTGAAAGCAATATGAAAAACATAAAGATACGAAGATAATCACAAAAAAATCATGTGGCAATAAAGAACATGAAAATCTGATTTTACGAAGACTTCTCATACTCTGAAGATTTTTCTGCTGAATATTTCTCCCCCTATTTTCCCCCTTGACTCATGAAGATGAACTGACATGTATCACACATATGATGTCATACAGACGTTCTCTAACACCTCTTCCTAGAACATTCTCGCTTCTCACCTGTATGTGGGGGACTGCAGGCACCATATACTCTGCTTTGCATTCACTTGGTCATATCTATCCATATATACCATTATTCTAACCACCTTCCAATACTTTATATTAAATTATTTCAAATTATCATTTAAAACAAATTGATTTTTAAGATCGAACAGTAGTTGATAATATTTGTGAGTGAAAATCTTTTCTTATAAATTTAAAAAATATTTCTGATTTAGTTTTTATTTTGTGCAGTTATTATTTGTAACTTTGATCGTTGCAGTTTTAAATTCTTTTCTGTTGATTTGATGTGTATGCACTCTGAACCATTTTACTAAAATGATTTTTAGCACTTGAATACTGCTTTTCAGCAATGCTTTGGGTTTTCCTTCATTCTGATAATGTCATGGGCCATACACATATTTCAAGTGCTTGTATTTCCTCCCCAAATACTTCAAATCAAATTAATCAACGAGAAATGTCCAGCCAAAAGATGAGAGTTGCTTAGGACAAGTTGTAAAACATTACAGAGGGGTTAAATTATTGATGTCAGTGTGGTCTCTTTCGATAGATAATGAGATCCTCATTTTGCCATTATTTAATTGTTACTTCACAGAAACCTACATACAAATTAACCTCTTCGCCTCTAATATCACTGTTATTGTTATTATTAACATGATTAATTTGAACACTCGTAGAATATAGCACTGAATAAACAGATACTGTTTTCCACATAACAGATAATACTCGTCATGCCCTTACATCTGTAAACTGAAGGTTTTGATAAGGCACCCTAACTCTTCCATACTGACAAAGGAATAGATAGAAATCCACAATTTTCCCCAACAGGACAGGAATATTTCAATCAAGGCAGTGCATACACATCACTCTGCGCCGATTGGCTCGCTGACGAGTGGTGTGTCTGCCTTCCAGATTGTGTACTCACCCGGAGACCCCGCTCTCTCCCGTTACTGCACACAGGTCTCCATGGAGAAGTACGAGTCCCAGAAGCTGAGCAGCTCTCAGAAGGCCCTCGCCGATCTTTTGGAGGAAATCATTGCTGATCAGTCTATGTCCATTAAGGACAAGAAGAAACGGTTGAAACAAGTGAGCAAGGCTTTAGACAGTTCCAGCGAGGTGACAGTTCATTTTGTTATCATTCTCAAGTACCACCTGTTTGTAGTTGGTAACAGAACTCAGACTTTTGGCAAAAGATTCACGTCTGTAGAGTGGCAGCTGTCTAAACATGATTTAAGGATATGGTATCAAATCTTCTAGACATTGATCTTTTGTGGAGGACAACTTCTATGAGGAAAAAATGTAGCTACAAAATATAAAGAAGTTGTTCTTCATGAATGATTCTGGTCTTCCATTTCATTGAAAAGATTCAACTCTGGTTGGTAATATATTTATGACAATTCAAAAGAATATTCAATGCTCAGTCAACTTTCGGAAGGGATACTTTGTAATTTCATACTATGTACTTTGTACTTACATATTCTTAAATTGAGAATATCCATATGCATATCAATAATTGAGTAAGTAAATAGAATTGATTTCACCGCCATTTGGTACAGTGATTGCTTGAAGTGAAAAACTAAATATTTTTCTTTGACTTCATTTAACCATAAAGTAAAGGCTTTAGTGAGATAAATGGTTCCAATCTTTACCAGTCCTTTCTTCAGGTTTGGCAGGCCACTACAATGAACACTGAAAAAGTAGAAGTGAGAACACTATCTGAGATATTGTAGAATTATATGCTGAGTTTGTATTTGAGATGGTCTACTATGGAACTGTTATCTATGTAGAGTAGCTTGATCAAGTCTCAGTTCTCCATTGGAGACCCGAGGCTTGATCTCATCATTATTGTGCTTGTCAAATCAGCAACATCTCCATATGTTTACATGTTCAATGTCTGATAACCAACATCAGTGTTTGAAATTCAGCATGAAGGCTCATTGTCACTCAGATGATGAAAGTTTGACGATTTACAGAACCCCCAGATTTAAATACTTGAGGAGAGCACAGCCGGATCCCCTAAATTTTCAACACCGAAAGTGATGAACATTGGGGTCCACGAGACAAATACTGGTGCATGTCTCTGGTCAGTGTTTCTGGACAGATTCATGATAATACTAGTTAGGGCTGGCTAAAATTGTTGATAATCAGAAATATCATCAATAGGAAAGATTATGAATGACTATCGATATGAAAATTGAGTTATTGATGATATCGAACATTGACTTTTGTGACAGAAAAATGTTTTAATATCTGACACAATGTACACATTTAGGACTTTAATAACTGTCTGCTTCTAAATGATGTTCCTGACACAGGTTTGTTGATAATCCATGTGAAAATGGACCGCCTCCGTGCTGTAGTGGTTAGAGCGTCCGCCCGGAGAGCGGAAGGTCGGGGGTTCGATCCCCGACCGTGTCATACCAAAAGACGTTAAAATATGGTACTTGTTGGTCCCTGCCTGGCGCTCGGCAATAATGGGTACAACAAGGACTGGTCGGCTCAGAGTCAGTATAATGTGTCTGAATGGGGTATTCATGCTTCACTGTGGCATGGTATCTCAGTGGGCTAGCACTATAAAACCAGCTTAAGTCTGGGCTAGTACAAGCAGCCGCACATACACATACACACGCATGCACGTCGTCATATGAGCAAAATATTCTCAAGCACGACGTTAAACCCAATTTCACCTCACCTCACCATGTGAAAACATGTCACCACTCACCTGTGATGTGAAGTATATGCATTTTTGGCATTTTTGCTCCAAGGTACTTCTCTTATATTTACTGAAAATCGATTGATATAGTTAACGATTATCAATCTCTATTATGAATTTCGATAGCCAGCCCTAATACTAATCAGAGTCAGTGATATGATATGTGACATTATCTTGGGCCACAACTTCTACATTTTAAATATGTGAAAAAATTGAAAATGTTATAAGAAAATGATTTGATTTTGTCTCTTCTGTGGGACCGGTTATTATTTATTATTTGATTGTATTTGAAAGATTGTGTATTATTTGGGGGGGGGCGGTGGGGTAGCCTAGTGGTTAAAGCGTTGGCTCGTCACGCCAAAGACCCGGGTTCGAATCCCCACATGGGTACAATTTGTGAAGCCCATTTCTGGTGTCCCCTGCCGTGATGTTGCTGGAATATTGCTTAAAGCAGCGTAAAACACAAATTTAGTCAGTCAGTCAGTGTATTATTGGGGAGTAAGTACATGTGAGGAGAAGTGAGAAATACTTGGATTCCTACATCTCGTTAGAGTACTGGTAAGTGGTGAGAGGGAATGCTGTATGAATGTTTTAGTGACAAGCACAATATTGATGTAAATAGTAGACTAGTATGTGTTGTGTGTGTATTTCTCTTGCAGATGTGGACTGTAAGTTGTTTATCTTTTTACTTAACTCTCGGCTCTCAGCTTTTCAAGCTCCTCTGACTGAAAGTCAAGGGATCTATTGTCATGGCCTGTTTGTCTAGTGTCAGTTGTTAGTTTACGTTGTTACCACCACTTATGTTACCTCAATTTGTCCAAGAGGTCTGAATAAATTTTCAATATGGCCGCCACAGCAGCCCTTTTTCTGTCTCTTTTTAAAAATGTTTGATGTTGTTTATGGCCCCTACTTAGCCTTTCCTGTATAAAACAAAATGCTCAATTTGGGGCGCATGGTAGGTTTGGTAATATTCAATTCTAAGCTTTTATGACAGTCATTTTGTATTCTTTGTTAATGAATATACAGCTTTTCTGACATTGAAGGAAATGAACTTTGGCATACATGTTTCTTTTCTTAATGCCATCATATTTTGTTCAAATCTTTAGATTAGATGTTATATGTTCATCACTTATGCAGGAAATACTTGAATATCAATGCTAACAGCCAATTTTGTCAAGTGTCAAAGTTTGTTGACTATATATTAGTGGTGTTCCGATTAATTGAAATAATCGAAGATTGGTCGCAGTGGCCAAACGACCAAGCAATCGATCACATTTTCTCATAATCGAACACAAACGATTTTGGAACCGCTGTAATAGAGTTTGAAATACTTGATGATAGAACATATTTAGGACGTTTTCAGGGCCTGAAAGCGTGTTTATTTCTAAGAAAATTCACTTCACTTTCTGAAAAGTCATGACTGAATATTTCTTGAAGAATCTGGGAAGTTTATGTTACACTGGAACTGAATCATTTTACACTGGATGTGAAATTTGCAAATGTAATTTGTGAGTTTCAAAAACAACAACAGAGAACCAAATGTTTTTTCTTTATACTTATCTGCAACTACAACCTGAATAGGAAAATCTAAAAAATGACGCGAAGCAATTTTTTCGATGATTGGTCGTTGGTATTGAACCAATCATCAATTGTGAGATTTCAACCAATTCCCAACACTACTATATATTGAGGTGAGCTGCATTTCCTATGATAACTGTCTATTGCTTTGTGTCGCTTAGTTTTCTAATACCTTTATGCTGTGGCATCTATCATCCCAGGCTCCAGACCAACGTTACATCTACATAATATTACCCTTGCTGCAAGACACTCAAGTTCACTGTACTTCTTGTAATCTATGATAAGTGTACTGAGCAGAAACTAGCATATAGAGGTTAAAGAAAAGACTCACGACCATAGTCTTCCTCCGACAAATCAATTATAATCATGGTACATGTAATTTAAAAATGTTCTTGTGTTCATTGAAATCTAAGTGCAATCTAAGTGCAAAGACAAATTGTTTTGTGCTCTACATGGTTGATAAATTTGGTGTGTTTTGTTATATAGAAAATTAGTTTATCTTATTTCTCATAAATATTTAGCAAATCCAGGAGTAAACTGTGTTTTTCTCTGCTAAATGAATCCATGTTTTTCTTTAGTTCTCCAAAACATATCCCAGTCTGTACTATCGGCGCTTCCCGACTGCCGAGAGTGAGGCTGAGGTCATTCCGCCAAAGCCGAAGATAAAACCGCCGCTCCTGGTGAAGCCCCTGATGAAACTACGAGGACTCCGACTGTGACACGATGTGATGGGGATGAATATCTAGTCATCATGTGCTGGACCTAGTGCTAGAGATTGGACAACATCTATGGATAGAGTTTGCCTCTCGATTAATTTATTGGTTCAATTTTGTCATTTGTTGTATCTTATGTGCCTTTCGATATGTCAGATCTAAATTAGGTATATCGAAAGATATTTGAAAAATGATCTCAAAATTATTATTTCAGGGAAAGGTTAATGCAAATTTTATGGAATGATTAAAGATCATTTCAGGGAAAACAACTCTCCATTGTAGCTGTAATATGTGCAGATGTTCTTGAACATTAATAGTCTTCATTGTCTGCCATCATTAGATGTCCTGTGCATTGTCTCCATTCTAGTATGATAAATATTGAAGACCTATTGCCACCATTGACTTATTAGAGAAGTTATCATTTTGCCTATTATCACTTACTTAGCACTGAATATGTCTAATCCATGTTGATTGAATCAACATATGCTGAAAATAACTTCTGAAATGAGGTCAAAATGGCTCTGCAGCCTCCTATGATCAATACATTGGGAAACATATAACGTAAAGGTCTTGAAATTAAGTTACTTATTTAAGCTTGCACTAGAAAAGTTAATAGACATTCCCAGATGTATATGACAGAGTTGGCACTATATCAGTATATCCACATGTGTCAATCATGAAAGAACACGATTTTGATTGGCTGGCTATTTTTAGTGTCATGTCATTCAAATCTGACTCAAGAGGAATCTCGGGATCAGGTGGTCAGGCTGGCTTCACATCCAGCTATCCCGTACCCTTTCCCTTCTTGGTGAACAGGACCCATGAAGTTCCGGGTTAGAGTTCAGTAACCCATGCTTGTCGTGAGGGGTGAGCAGGATCAGGTGGTCAGGCTCGCTGACTTGGTTGACACATGTCATTGCATCCCTGTTGCATAGATCAATATTCATGCTGTTGATCCCTGGGTTGTCAGGTCCAGACCCGCTTATATACAGACCACCGTCATATAGCTGGAATATTGCTGAGTGCAGCATAAAACTAAACTCACTCACTCAAGAGGAAACTAGGTTGCCATTTGGTTTGAGGTATTTATCATAATGGAATCAAAATAATATACACTGGACAGTCATGGATGTTTTTCCAGGTACCTAGACTGTAATGGTGCCATGTTTGGACATTTTATGTATATTTTGTTAAAATCGGACATGTTCTCTTCCACTGTCTGCTAAAGGTCAGGCAGTTCCAGAGATACCGACAAGAAAAGTCTATATAAGGGCATGTGCAGTAATGTTCTGTTACCAATACTCAAGCATAGTAATTTTATATAGCTTTGCTTGCTTCTAGGTTTGCTGGTCAAATTCAATGTGTTTTTAATTAATATATGCTCGATTTACTATGAACATGCTAAATACATATCCATTTTGGAGAATATTCTGTGTACATAATTCAAGGAAATGCTATTTGGAAGAATACATTCCACATATGTTCAGATTTATTTTTAAAGCTTTGTCTTTGTCAGGATGTGCAGATGAAATATTTTAGTTGTCATTATGGAAATGTTTTTGTCAATATGTAATCGTAATTGCCATTTTGTTAAGATTTTATAGGTTTGGTGTATTTACGAAGATTTCTGTCACAATATTTGACCTAACACAACTTAAGATTTTATCAGTATTAATGAAATTCTTGCCAGTGGAATCTGAAATATTTCATGACTGAAGTATTGTGAAGGTTGGTTAGATGAGAGATCCAAGTGCCTAGCACTGTAAATGATACGAAAGATATATACTGGGAAGGTTAGCTTCTTCCTGTTATCTACCTAGCAGTTACCGTTTCGATTTTCATGCAGTTACCCTTTTACTGCCTTTTGAGACTGTTAGGGGATTACAAGCAATATGGACCTCAGCCTGAATTCTGGTTTAGACTAGATCCCAGCAACCTTTGCTGTCTGTCATGGATAAAGTGGTCAGAAATCATGACTTCGGTTTTTGCATGTCATTGTACCCTGAAACTGTGAATTAATGTTGGTTATGTCCATCACTGGATGATATGGTCCACTCTTAATTACACGCAGTAGCTGGAATATTTCAGAGTGTGGCAATATACAACAAAGAAAGAAATACTATGGCACATGAAATTTAACAAATGAATGTATTTGGACAACTGACATGCTAGAAAAAGGTGTGAGAGATATCTCCATAGTCAGAGTATGATGAGGGGCGGTGGGGTAGCCTAGTGGTTAAAGCGTTCGCTCATTACACGAAGACCTGGGTTTGATTCTCCACATGGGTACAATGTGTGAAGCCCATTTCTGGTGTCCCCCGCCGTGATGTTGCTGGAATATTGCTAAAAGCGGCGTAAAACCAAACTCGCTCACTCACTCAGAGTATAATGACATCACAACTGCAGGGGTTGTAGGGATTTCTTCGGACCAACATATCCCACGAGCCATCAGCAAAGAAGTCTTAGGATGTTTCTTAAGTGTTTCTGATTCAAAATGTTGGATCAAAACTGCCACAAGAAGGATATATAGAGCAATGTTAGAATGTTACCTACAACGTTTTGTAATTGCACACAATGATCAGGTAAGGAAGAGAGTGTTATGGATGTCAACTTCTTTATAATGAGGAGCACCTTTAAGAGAATATACTTAAGCCTTCATTTCAGTAAGTATATATATGTACTCTGAAAAGTTCAGTTCCTCATAATATAGGAGATGACATCCATAAAATTCTCCTCCTTGTAGCTATTCTAATTGTCAAATACCTAATAATCAGGCTGTACCTCATCTGTAAATCAGTTAAATGTTGAAAGTTGTATAACTATGTATTCTGAATTTTGAAGCTTAAGTTGATAACCATTTGATATCCAGTTTTAGAATCCTTGACACTCAAGATTGGCTTTTTATATGATAGTGTACAGTTTAGTCTAATGTTTAGAAATGTTACACAGCTTGTCATGACTTTTCAGTACTCCATGAGTTTGTATACATCCCCATGAATATACACAGTTGCTATGTTGTGTGTCATGTGTTGGTCTATAGCTAGTGAAATGGGACCATAGTGACTTTGGGCGGTGGGGTAGCCTTGTGGTTAAAGTGTTCACTCGTCACACTGCATTCTCTTCCCCACAGAGGTTACTCCTGTCATATCTTCCTACGTAACCTCTGTTCTAATACAGCCCTTTCATGGTGTGAGCGTTCAAGACTCGTGATTGGAGGCAATCAGATTTAGTTGTGCAATCAGCGACGTTGTTTCAAAGTGATCATTCGCAAGGCCTCGGTAATTTCCGTATACTTCGAGAAAACTAAACCTCTTCCCCTGCGCGATGCGCAAACGTTTCTTCTAGACAGAACTCAGTCATGTTATGGCGGATCAGTGGCGTCTCCATCGCCCTCGTTGACAACGGACAAGCTAGCCATTAAACGTCTTGTGTGTAACATCAACACAAGTCCCCAGCAGATGGGGGATATTTGTGGCCTCACATTTGCTTGTGTTAGTCAAGTTGAATCTAAGTCGATGTAACACGTGTTCTGATTGGATAGAAAGAAGGGAGATAATTCGTGTTGCGATCTTTTGCCGCTAGGGGATTTTACGAGAACCGGGAAATATGGCCGTATTAGAACAGAGGTTCGTAGGAAGATATGACAAGTAACCTCTGTGGGAAGAGAATGGTCACACTGAAGACCCCGGGTTTGATTCCCCACAAGTTTACAATGTGTGAAGCCCATTTCTGGTGTCCCCTGTCGCAATATTGCTAAAAGCGGTGTAAAACTAAACTCACTCACTCACCAGAGTGACTCATGTCAAATGAATCTCCTTGTGCGTGAACTTATATGAACTCCGCTATTGACAACACATGAAGTTACAAGTAGTCCAGGCAGCGGTATAGCTATGATGCATGTTGCACTCTTAATGCCAGAAATATTGCTACTTGCATAATGTAAACTATGCTCTCATTGGCCATACATTAATTTGGTAGTTAAAAAAGGTGCAGTGGGGTAGCCTTGTCGTTAAAGTGTTCGCTCATCATGCTGAAGAACCGGTTCGATTTCCCACATGGGTACAATGTGTGAAGCCCATTTCTGGTGTCCCCTAATGCAATATTGCTTGAATATTGCTAAAAGTGGTGTAAAACTAAACTCACTCACTTGTTGGTTAGAAACACTGCACAGCGGCTTTATGTGATCATGGGTGAAGGAGGAAACCAAAGTATACAAACCTGTGGAATTCGGACATTGGTCCATACTATCATTGCGAACCATTGAAGAATGTTTGATACTTACTACATCACTGTCGAAATGAAGCTAAAAGCTTATAACTTTTCTGTGTGTGAATGGATATGTTTGAATATGTATATCAATGTTTATGATAATCACTATGATTGACACATATCAAAGAGACATATTTTACTGATTCTTCGCTTTTATACCCCTTCTGCTCACCGTGCTTTCCTCCTCAGAAGGGGAGATAACTCCCTCTCCTCCATGTACATAGCCACTATATCTTCCTATCTCTGTCTCATTCCTCTCAACATTCTACTCTCATAATCATATGATTCAATCACTGTGATAAGAGATTATGTTTTTTTGCATGTTATTTCATTTTGGTCCGAAATGTTTTATGAATCTGCCACCAAGAGATGAAAATTCCTCAATGAACGTATTGGTAATTCATTGACATTTTCAACAGAATCATGTTTTGCTGTTGCTGAAATGTTTTCCCTAATACCCATTGTAGTTGGTAAGTGTGCACAAGTTCATTGGCACAGTGGGTAGGAGTCAGTATGTTTGGGTAAAACTTGGTTCTTGGTTTGTATGTACCCATGTGATGTATTTATAGACATGTAAGTATCAGTACATTCTGGATTCAACTTAAAACGCTACTTACAATACATAAACAGCATCACAGATACCTTAATCCATTTTTATAAAGCATTTTGCATTTCTGGTGCCACAGATGCAGCTGTTTCCTTGGTTACAGCAATGCCATTCTAGTCTTTTTCAAGTATATATACATGCATGCAATATTCACTAGCATTTGCACCAGCGTGCCTAACATCAGGAGAAAACCATATTTGCATGGGCTTTGAGTATATACAATAACACTGCCTTATGAATAAAAACAATTTATTCCAGGCATTTATCGCCAAAATTACATGATACATGATATTTTCTTATCTTATTGCCATATATATATAGTGTTGAGGTTATAATGGTCTGTAAGCATTTCATTATAATAAACCCAACAAAATCTAATGGAAAAGGCGTCCCTCGCTGTCACGTTGCTGGAATATTGCTAAAATGTGGCATAAAAGTAAATTAACTCTCTCTTATGGAAAGTGGTACCTTTTGTTATTTTTGTATTGTTTTTTTTTCTCCCAATATTTTACTGGATTCCAATAGTATTATTGGACTGTTAATTGGTGCTTTTGTATTCATTAGTGAAATGTGGTGACTGAACAATATATGTCACCATTAGGGACTGCTCATAATTCATGGCTAGGGGTGATGATGATTTATATGGAGAAGCATGTACAATGTCAATGCCCACACACACACATGTGTTAAGCCCATTTATGTACAAAGTGCCCCCGTGATATTGCATGTCATGTATTAAAATAATGCTAAAAGTGGCTATAAAATTTAAACTCAGTCAGCCTCAGTTCAGTCATTGCTAGGGGTGATGTTGATTTATATGGGCACAATGCATGTACCATTTCAGTGCTCACCCCCCCCACATATTGCTGGAATGTACAAAGTGCCCCCCTGCATGTCATGTATTACATCAGTGCCCCTCCCATTCAGTATAATTTTAAGCATAAATTTTAAATATTATTGTGTACAATATTGCTGACACTCTTCCTCTCTCTCCCTCCTCCCCCATGTGTACAAAACTGCTGACTCCCACTATCTCCCAGAACAAAATGGGTGACACCCACCCGTAAAATCAATATTGACATAGCCATAGTGAACAAATATCAAACACATCAATTTAGGGTTGTTATATTAACAAAGGGATGTTTTGCCACTTGTAATATTTTCTTTGTCAGAAACCAGGTAAAAGAATTCTTTGAATTAGGAACCGTTCATAATTTATGGCTAAGGGTGTCGGGTGGTGGGGGTGAGTGATGAGGATTTTATGATGAAGCATGTACAATGTGGATGACCCCCCAAAAATAATAATTTTAAAATAAAATAATTATGTACAAAATCAATGACCCCCCTCCCTTCCCATAATTTCTAAGCATAATTTTAAACATATTTTATGTACAAAATTGCTTTTCTTCCAAGTATGTGTGTACAAAATTGCTGACCCTCCCTAGCTCCCCAGAACAATATGGATGACCCCCTTAAAATCATCATCACCCCCCTAGCCATAAATTATGAACGGTCCCTTAGGCATTGTTTGATTGGATAGTATTTGTGAAAAATCTCTTTTTCTGAGATTGAGGCATTAATTGTTGCGTTCATAACAATCACATTGGTCTTGCCTTGAAATATTTCTTAAGAGAGAGTATGCACTGTATTTCAGATGTTGTGTGTAACCTGTTTATTGACAAACTCAGGCTTTTTACTAGACACAAGGGGAGTACTGAAGTAACCTTTTGAAAGCATGTTATTTCTTCTTTTAGCCAAGTAACATCTACCTGCTTTTTTTCAAATGGTAGACAGTTTTCATGTTTGCCAGTCTAGAGTATGTTTACTTTGTTGACAGTGTCCAGCTTGCAGGTATTTACTGATATCTTTGATCATGACATAGTCGTTTGGTGTAAATAACCTGATTCTATGCATATGCTTGGTGTAATCTGAAATGTGAAGTCATCCAACAACTGTCTTCAAATTAAAAGAATACTTCTATATTTGCTCTTCTTTTTTTCTGCATATTTTGTTCTTGACCATCCTCGAATTTCAAGGGTATAGCATCTCCATTCCGTTATGTTTACCTATTCATCACCATAGTAACCTGAAATGACATCACCTCCATTTCTCGAACCTCAGGAAGAGAAATTTTCTGCAGTAGTTTGATGGATAATCTTATCACAGCGCAATAGGAACAAAGCTAAAATGAAACCATGGTGAAGATTGGATCCAGGGATTCTATCAGAATAGAATGGAGATGTGTTACCGTGGGTTACAGGGGACTGGTAATGGACATCCACAAGTTTCCTGACCTGCACTGGATTATCTACAGGTCCGCTGTGACATGTCTAGAATATTGCTGACTGGTGTGGAGTGAAACAAACCAGGTTCTCTACACAGAATTGTGAAAGAGTTGCCCACAGACATCTGTACAACTTATTCTGGACATCCTGAATTGATCGCACTACATGCATACAACATATTTCATGTCTAGTTGATGCGAGTGAGTTGTGTGGGTTTAATGACTCCCTTAAGTATTCCAGTAGTATCACAGATGTACAGATGTCAGGACTTCAGTCCTGCCCCTCAATGAAGCACAGGTGGTTCACCTGCAGCAAGTAAGTTTGTTCAAACTTGCCTCTGTTCACCCAGCAGAAAATGGGTACCCGGTGGGATAAATCATGTGACTATGACCCTTCTAGCGCCTCACAATAATAATCAGATTGTGTGTCAGCGCTTTGAGCATGTGCCTTGTACATGGAAAGGCGCATTATAAATTCACAATTATCACAGTCCTCTCGAAGTTTGAGACACAAACATCTGAAGTAGTGCAGTATTAAATCCCTCAGGCACGGTAAACACTAGAAACATAATTGGGTTTAACCAGGATTCAAACCCCACAAAGGTTTCTCAAATGACCAACTCTACATAACGTGTTGCGGCTCCATCAGACTTCTAAGCCATCTGACAAAGGCTTAGTCTCTGAATATATATATTTTTGATAGTAACAGACAAGCCCATTTAAATTGAAAAGGAGCCCAAGGCAGACCAGAGATCCTGAACCTGAGGAAATCTAGACTTGCTTTATTTAGGGCTTTAGCACTGCAGAGAGGGCTAGGCAGTGGGGAAAATAATGTGGTTCAGAAACTGAGACTAACTCCAGAGGTGATATGAGATGGAAGAAGAAAGTCACTGGTCACAAATATTAAATGTTTATTTCATTTAATCATATCTTACAAACTGTCAACAAATCCTTCTGTGATATTAACTTCAATAGATACATCCATGTACAGGTGCAAACATTGGGAACTCACCCACAACTATGAACACTTTATGAAGGCAAAACTGAAATACTCGTTGGAAGTCATACATTCTTGATACTGGTTTGGGCAAATATCTGAACATATACCTCAACACAAAATTTTACAACTCAAGGTAATTAATTTTAAGATTGTTTTGTTTACTATGAAAATCAATGTGAGTTCATGGATAAACAGAAGGACTGACCATGAATTGGCAACCCTGCATTCCTCAGGTTGTGGCACAGACATGGACAGAAGGGCATGACTAGGAAAATATTCTCGAGCCAAGATGTAGGTAAAAACAAGATGGAAACCATGTCCAGTGTATGAAATAAGCCAAAAACCCAGCCAGACATCTGGGCTTGCGAGACCAGAAGAGATTTAACCAGTCCTTAAGTACTAAATAGACAGTGCCAGTGGACACATCTGAATATTTTTTTAACCCGTCCATCGGGCTGGCTAGCTTTAAAATTAGGCCGCCCGGCAGTAATCTAGCCCGTCTCAGGCTGTCGGACGGGCCTTATTGCATACACTGCCATGTCCCACAAATACCTGACCTTCCATTAATCACATAATAATCAATTTTATACATCCCACTATTTTTTAGAATAATACTTGATGTTCAAAATGAGTTGGATTTGCTGTCTATCCCCAGCCTTTCTGATTTTACATCACTTACATACATCCCCATCTCAAATCTAAGTTTGACGACTATTTCATTTACTTGCATTGTGCTTGTGATGGCTTGCGGTGAAAGACATCAAATGGCCACTGATGATGTTGACAAATGAGCTCATGACTGTACATCCTATTTACATATTGACATGCAGGTTATAGAGATTATATACAGACAGTACAAAAAATCTTACCCAACCAGAATGTGCTGTAAATCGTTTAATCAATGGCATGGACATTTTGTTCCTTGTTTTTAGTCCCTGATATTCAAAAGGCAGACTATCCTGTTCAGTGTCATAGGTGATAAGGCCAGAATCTTTTCTTTAGTTCAATTGATTTTTTGCCCCTAAAAATCAGATCAGAATGTCAAAGCGAAAAATATTACAATACATATGTGGACATCACCACGCTCATTTCCTCCATGCCATTTTAGCCGCATGCTGACACTGACTCCCATGATGAAAACACAATCACAGAATTTGGTAAAACAGACAATCCAACAAGCTGTCCAGGGTCTTAATGATCGTGTAGGACTCGGTTGAATGCATTATAAGCTGATTCTAAGTCAAACAACATCTGTCGTACTTGTCCATCGTTCAGTTCCTCCCGAAGCCTGCATGGCACTCAGTGTGTCCAGCCTGCAACACGATGTCACATCCTGTTACACATCAGGAATAAGCGAGTTCATCTAAATCTGTTCCTGCACTAACTGCCACTGTATCATAGATACTTTATTGCAAGGTTTAGATCATAACATACAAAACATTTTGTATTTGAGCTTAAATTATTTATGATTTTTTCTGAGAGTGGATATCATTTGCAAGGCTCACCAGTAGAATCTAATGCATTCCTTGCTTAAAAAAATTGAATTTATTTAGCTTGTTCTGTTAATGCTGAAATCTTTATCTGTTAGGACATAATAACTGTTTCAGTTGACTATAACATCAATAAAATGACAGAAATCAAGTTGTTAGCTAAACATATTTGGAAAGTTGAAATTTTAAACTGCACTTTAGTCTTACCAAGTTTCGACATTTTTCTTGCCTTCAAAGTCATCAGGTAGAATACTGAGCCGTGACATTGTCTCCATCAACTCACGCAGGTCGGGCTGGATCTGTGAACAACACGGAAACACAAGCATTCTAACAGTGATGCCAGTGGCTCAACAGAAAACCTTCACTGGTCTAGTACGTTCAGCGCCTGGTCAATGAGCTGTAGGTCAATGGTTCAATTTCTGGTTGGTTGGTTTTTTGTTTAACGCTGCACTCAGCAATATTCAAGCCATATTGAGGCTGTCTGTAAATAATCAAGTCTGAACCAGACAATCCAGTGATGAGAAGTGATGTCCAGTTACAAGTTACAAAAAATAAGTATTGGAGAAGAAGTTAAAGGATAACATTTGTCAGTGAAATCTGAGGAGCACCTTTAGAATACAGCACCACAACTTCTCGTGAGGACGATCCCTGCCGTAGGTCACGTGTCATTAAGACAAGCAACCAGTTTGTGAGAACCCGTCGGACGCGAACCCGCGACCTTCGGATTGTTAGCCCGACAGCCAACCGACTGAGCTACGTCCACACTGTTGCACAATGTGCAAATTTATCGAGTCATTCCTGTGACGTCACGGAAATGAACGGAAAGAGTCGAATAGGTCACGGACAATTACGAAGGTTACGGGTAGACTTGGTGTATCGTGATTTTATTCTACGGACAATTGCCGAATGGATCCCATGTCATTTGGCACACTCGTCCCATTCTGTAATCTACAAATTAACGTGTGGCGTGGAATGAGCCGATATGCCTCAAACTGAAAGGGTTGTTGACGTCCAGGCGCCAGACGTAGATTTCCACGGTGCATGCATGAATGAAGCGCTTTTATATAAATCGGTGATTTTGTGACAGAAACGTGATGTAGGGAACACTGTATGGATAATGTGGATCGCACTAAGGAACGAGGGAGACATGAGCATGTGTAGTGACGGCACGAGGGTGAGTTAGCCTTCGAATCATTACTTTACAAAATTTATGTTGCGTGTGAAAGAAGCTTGAGTGCAAATTCCAGGCCAATTTTCATTAGCCCAAAATTTCTACATAAACCCATTTCATAATGTACTTTTGACGTTTTGGGTTTCCCGTTTTTGTGTGAAAAAAAAGTATTAAAATGCAAAAAGGAAAAACAACCAATGGTACTCACGTTTTACACCGGACATGTACCTGCTATATTGGATTAGGTCCCTAACCCTAACCCTAACCCCTTGAAATAATCCTAATAAATAGAATGCATTGACCGAACCACCGGACATGTACCTACTATATTGCATTAGGTCCCCAACCCCAACCCTAAACCCTAAGCCCTAAGCTCTAACCCTAACCCTAGTTCTAGCCCTAGCCCTAACCCTAACCCCAATCCCTTGAATTAATCCTAATAAATAGAATGCATTGACCGAACCGGCACAAACACGACTGACGTGTCTAGTGTAATGCATTATTACCGCTTCGAAAAATAAAATACTAATAAAACACTTTTCTATGTAATGGTGCAAATTACTGAATGACAAAACTATATATGTAAATTAAAAAAAATACAAAATACAAAATACACAAAACATAACACCTCAGCAGCCCGTAATACAAATAAATATGTGCGTATTAGTGAAAAAAGAAAAATATTTCAAACTGGTGCTTGCAAAATATTGCGCATCCGCCGGTATACAACTACTGGAAACTCTCAACATCGTTGGGCTTATGCAATGACATAACTCGTAGAGATGAAACACCAGTGAGCGGAGCTTATACGCACTCGCTGAGCCAGACAACGGTGTTGCCATGCAGGCATCATTGGGCATTGTTTCGAGAACGTGCTTTCGAACAAAATCACATTACATTACGTAAAAGGGTATTATGACGTATTTTTAAAGTTTGTGGTGCTGTATTCTAAAGGTAGGCCAAATCTGAATACATTTATAGACATGAGGGTTTCTCAAAACACACAGTACCTCATCCATAGCGCGGATCTCCAGGCGAAGTTTGTCCATGACAGTGATGAACAGCTGAAAGAGGATATCAACCATCGTAAATATCACCATAATCTAAGCAGGTATTACAGGTATCTTGTATGTGAACGGAAGGCTACATTGAATAAGGCAAAAACCGATGAAACACAAACACTGGGGTCTGAGAAGAATCGATGGCTGGAAGTAACTCACCGACACAATGTCTGCAATACATTTGCTTTCGCTTCCTGTTTCTTTTTTAGTTGTGATAGGTCGATCCTCCTTGATTCTCTCCAGAGCCAGAGGACAATCTAACTGGAAACCAACAAATTAACAAATTAATTTGAGGAAACACCATCTTCTTATTACTTAAGAACCATTCGAAAAGGAAGGAATGAGCAGGATCATGAAGATTGGTGGATATTGTGGCGAAGAAAATGTGAATGCAAAATGTCACTTCATGTTTCTCAGTATCACATGGTGTTTGTGTTTTGTCCATAATGATAGTTCCAGTAAAATGAATGCTACCTTCACTGTCCCAGGATGATTGTGACTAATAATGACATTTTAAAATTTTACTGAACATAATAAACCTAAAGTGTAATGAGGCTGATCATGCTGGCAAAGGAATCTACCGTACTCATGGCAGCTCTTCCTTGTGTCACTCTGATATTTTTATTTAATGGCTCTCTTCCTCACATGAAAGTCAAGTGAACACCCTATTCAACAGATTGTAGCCTACTGCAACTCACTCTGTATTTCTTGAGGAAGTCTTCTATAGTCGGGAAATCACTCTGTATCTGTCGGAATGCAGCCTTGTACTGAACCAGTAGCCGGGAACATGCTGCAGTGTACCTGTCACACAAACACAACACCATATTTCACCTGCACTCAGACTATAAACAAACAAGGAAGCAAATGACAGATGGACAATGCTGAGCTGTGTTGAAAACTGAGACTTGGTGCATTATTACAATATGGTTGCTGACCCATGAAGATCCAGGCTAGAATTGATCTTCAGTAACCCATGCTTGTCATAAGAGGCAACTAGCGGGTAGTCAGGCTTGCTGGCTTGGTTGACACACGTCATCATATCCCAATTGCATAGACCGATGCTCATGCTGTGGATCACTGGATTGTCTGGGCCACACTTGATTATTTACAGACTGCCGCCATATAGCTGGAATATTGCTGAGTGCGGCATAAAACTAAACTCAATTCACTATGGTTGCTGACTTGCAGTTATGTTCTGATTAACATTGGAAGAAAGACAAGTGTGACATATATGTCCTCATATCGGAAACGGTACTGATAAATCAAGAATTGTGCTGAGATTTGAACCTAACAGCATTCTAGCAGCTAAGGGAGACAACTCTGTCCCAAGAAAAGAAGGCAGCTGATAAGCATCCAGTGTAATTTAACGCCATTCTTTGTCAACAAAACCCCCGGACCCATTCACTATGGTTGTCCTGTTATTGTTTTCAGCATAGTGTCATTCAAATCAGACTTATAGGAGAATGCTAGAATATTGCAATAACTGACTGGATTAAAGATAAAGTCATCAGAAACATGTACCCCAAATTTTAATTCCAGAAGTATTAGTATTAACATTTTAATCATGAAAACAGTTTCTGCTATCTCAGTTTCGGGCCATTATATATATTCCGCTAGCAAGTCTTTGACCTTTTACACTCGTGATGTCATATGTGACTTAGGTTGGCCATAATGCGAAAAAAACAAGAGCTACAGAATTGTAAACAACCTTTTTTCTGTCACTTTTGTAATTGGTAAGATGGGATATTCTGTTCCCTGAGGTTGTACGACATCATCAAACAATGGAAATAGGTACCACGGACAAGGCAAATAGTCTTGGCGGCAAGTTTCGATTGATACAACCGTTACCACAGACTGTTAATTTGATACAAAAATAATTCAAGTTCATTTCATAACATGTGACGATATGCATCAACCAAGTGAGTCAGTCCGTCGGACCACTCAGCACAGTTACTTATCTTTGACGACAAGCATGGGTTGCTAAAGACAGTTTATTACATATACTATTAGGCTGTTATCTGAGTAACTTACTCCTTTGGGAGGATAGCATCCCTGATGTAGGCCTTCTGTAGACTCTGCAGTGTATTGATCACAGCATATAGGTCTGACATGTTGTCATACCTGGATGAGGAACATGGTGACTACTTTAGGACAAGAATACAAGGAGGTGAAGAATTTGACAATAAACATATACTGCATTACACCAACATCAAACTTTAATACTTCTTAGAAAAATGAAGAAACTAAAATTAAATTAAATGCAAATAGTATAGTTCCAATTAATTTCAATGGACATTTGTTCCCAAAAGAAAGGAAAATCTTCAGATTCTATTTTCTTAAAAAGAAATTTTCATGTAAAATTTATTGAGAGATTTAAAAATCCACCACACATATAATACACATGTATATTCACTTGTGTAAGCTCACAAGTAACCATGATAACACAAGATGTAATTGACAGACTAAAAATTATCAGCGAAGATTGCTGACATGTAACAGGATTCCCTCACCTACTCTCTAAAACTTACTTTTCTCTCTCTCTGGCTGTCCTGTACAGCTTTACCTCCTGAAAATACACAACATGGTTCTATATGTGACATCCCTTAAACATGTGGGCGACTGTCAGTAGGATGGGAGCAAAACATTTATTGGCTCCAACACTGAAATTGGTTGTTTAAGCTCTCAACAAGATGAACTGTTAGATTAACATGATCTCCTTTGGTTCAAACTTGGAAATATTGTCTAGTAACCATGGCAGAAAGAATTTCACATACAACAAAAAAAGAAGATTATGATTATGATTGTAAAACACTGACCTGATCAAACTAAGCCAAATTTCTTAAGCTCACAAATATAAATACATTTGCAGGTTCTGTTTTTCTCATGCCAGTAATTATCATGAAATCAGTTGGACATGCATGTCAACCATCAACTTGTGTTTTCACAACCAAATTATTTTATGTGATTTTGGAAAGTCCTTTTCTACAGGACCCATCTCTTGGGAAATAAGGGTCATGTTTTTCACTGGCTTAAATGAAATTCAGGTATTTTTTGTTTATGCCTGCTTTAAACAGTTTTAATTTTAATTTTTTATCATAGCAATAGCTTGAGGTGGGATGAAGCCCACCAACATGGGTACAGTATTTTCAAGAATCTGAGATTTTAACCTATGATCATAGGTTTCTAACATGTAAAAATGCCCAAGGAGGGCCACTCGACATGGCGTACCCGCAAATATAACTTGAAAGGTCTGAATATCAAAATAACGATAATTACCTCATATAATCCGACATTGTTAGCTTGTCCTGAAAAATAATACAATGTAAGATTAACATCATACATGACGTATATATACAATGTTTACAATGATTAAACATCTTTATCTGTCTGATAAAAATGAAAACTTTTGCACCATCAAATCAATTGTAAGGAGTAATGTTCTTCTGATGTTATTGTTTTCGATTTACAATGTAACAGACAAACGTAATGCATAGTCAACAGTTACTAAATGTGGTGAAAGAGGTTCTTTACCCAATTTGGAATCAGAGCTAGGTTTCTTATTGACACTAACATGGACATGTGAACAATTTAAACGCACCTGCACTTGACTGAACTTGAGCAAACATCGACATTGTCGTCGCTATTTTACACCCTCTCAGATGACACGGTGTGGGACTGAATTTATCGACTGTACCATTTTCAAGGGAGGCAATTCAACGCCTCTGCCTCTCTCTCGTCTAATATTACAAACTTTATGTGGTCAGTCGGCAAGCGTTGTGATTCATTGGTATCAATCACACAGTGGTATCAATCACACATAGTCAACCCAGTCAACATCAGTATATTCCACCACCGTGTTCGTGTTTTTTATCTGTACTAGGTGAGATGTGGCTGTCGTCATTATACATGTACGTGTAGGTAGCCAAATTCATATCAATAGACAGTACCCAGCTACGGTAATGGAAACGTAAAATTCTTTTCATTGTACGTTTGTCCGCAAGAAAAATGGGGCATGTTATTATTGTTTTCATGATTGTATTATTTAATACACAAAACTGTTATATTCATAACAACTTTAAGGTTTTTTTGTATGAACATTTCAGTTTAATCATATCATAAATGAACTACACATGGAAATCCTGACTTTCTTTTCGTTAGCGTTACCATAGCCATAGTAATTTCCTTTATAGCCAGCCCAGAAAGAATCTATGAACCTTGCCTACAAATAACTTTCCACACAGCAGCTTTGCCTACAATCAACTCTGCCCAATTTTCACAGGGGAGGACCTTTGCACACAATATATATTTTTGTCTACATTATACTCACTGTACTACTCACACACCTTAACACTCACACTGAAAGCTTCTCTGTTGCTTAGTATGTCTTTTTCGAATTACAATTAACACTTACCTTACCAGTCACATGACTTAATACTCTGCTCAGGTGATATTGTTTCAAAAGAGATCAAACATTAATTGCACTTCATCAAAGCTTTCATCAAAGCTTCTTCGTTGCTTTTACTTTAACTTTTAGTATTTTTATTCAAGTTACAATTAATTCTTACCTTGCCACTCATTCACCTTAATATCCTGCTCATGATATGTTGGATTTTTTACTCCACCAATGTGCCATATTATCTGCTGTTTCTGTGTAATTCAATAAAATGATACATACTTATTTTATACAATGTGGTATTATCATGGTGGGCAAAGTCCCTTTTTAAAAATTGTGGTGGGCAAAGTTCCTTGTAGGCAAAGTTCCTGTGAGCAAAGTTCTATACACCGGTCACTACACATCCATCATACTTAAATGGCTACTCTGTTGTTCATCATATTGGCCTTGTCATTGGATTATTATCTGTGCACTCTACCTTGCATAATCATAACATACAATAATTTCTATGCACTTACTCTACATTTACCTGTTGTTCATTAAGGGATCACAAGTACTTTTAAGATGTTTTAAAATGTTTATCTTCAAACAAATTGATCCTAAACATTAAACGTTGATACCTTTAATATTGATATTGGAATAATTCCAAATAATATATGAACTCATTCATTTAGGTTTTGCTTATAATTAGCAATGTTATATGATGCTACAATATGAAACGTTTTTTTATGTACTTGCCTTTGTGCCGTACAGAAAATGGCTCCTTTTAATATCTGCTTTTAACTCATACTGTTGTAATTATTTGCCAATTCATGGCAAGGCTCCAGATAATTTTTCAACATCAGGTGTACATACTCCTTTTTTTTTTAAATAGGAGTACTGGAAAACAATAAGTACATTTTGAGTAATGAATGGAATTTAATGGAGTGTCAGTATCTTGTGTTTCGTTTCATATATGCACCACAACATTGCTACTCCTGTGTAAACAGGTAAAAAAACCCAATAAAACAATACTTTTTCAGATAACTATGTCAAAGACCGTAAACCATTGGTGGTGCGTAACTGCTACGTTTTCTAAATGACTTCCTACCGTATCATGCATATTATTTTTTATCCGTACATACGCCAATACGGCCCTTATCTGGAGCCCTGGATGGTAAACCTCTGTTTCATTTCAGGATTGCACAGCATATTGTTAGGGTAGGGTGTTTCAAACTGTTTCTCACAACTGTGAAAATAATTCCTTCATAATTGTCATAAGTATGTTATATTGTCTTTAAATTAAAACAATTTACTGACATATATGTTCATTCATGAAGGCACATGAACAAAGGCAAGAGTAAGATATTAAGTCTAGCATATTTGACAGTTGTTTTACTGGTCTGTACATTACTAGTTTACAGTAGCCAGGGTATAGCTTAGACAAACTATGACCTATACATGGTGTTTTCCCCCAACCTAGCAATTTGTGTGTTTTTTTGTATTTTAATTCTTAAAACATAAAAAGGAAGGGGTCAATAGACTAAGCTAAAACTATACAACAGTCAACTTTGCGAAAATTCCTATATATTATCATGCATCAACAGGCACTGTATGTGTGCTATATATCTGCCTTTCTAGCTGAATACAGTTGGTAATAGTTCATAGTTCAAATTTGTTTCTGGTATGTAAGTTGTACTGTATTATATACTAATCAGCCTTTTTACATGTAATTAGCAAAGTAAGTAATTGTTCGTGTATTTCCATTTTCTCTCAAATTTTATCATGGATGATTCTTTACAGGAGATACATCATTACATGATTTCAAAGTAAAATACTTTATTTATGGCAAAGTGGTGTGTCCATTATTGTCAAGTTACATTTAACTTCCTGATATGAATTTACATCATATATACTCTCAGATACATGTCCATAATTTGTTACCAAAGAGTAATTTATATTATGAGTCAGCTGAGTTCAATTTTGACTTTTTGCTTGCATAACGCTTTCAGTGAGTCTGTACTTACACATGTATACTGATACATCCTCCAGGAATAAATACAGTTTCATCTAAATGAATTGTGTCAAATGTCAAAGTGTGTTTGCTATATAGGTTCCAAGTATTTCCTTAAATTGCTCAGTGAAATTGGTTACCAATATTGAATGAGTCATCTGTGTATATTGTTTTGGTAATCAAGTTATTATGACCCAATTTTGTTTTGATGTTTACATTGGTTCAGTGATATACTTGTCTACCCATATTCCCAGACCTTTCCATAAATATTTGAACATTTTGACTTGAAATAGGTATTTTTGAAAATTACTTTATTTAAGTACTTTTTCCTAACTTTAAGCAAGTAATGGCTCAGTACTGATGTGTAATTTATGTTTCTTTTTAGTGTTTGAAATAAAGTGTATTATCTGTGTGAACACTGTCCACCCACAAGGCATGAATCACAAGATCTAATCTTGGAGTTCCCCAACCCCTCCCACTGTCTATGTATTTGTGGAACAACAGGTTTAATTGTTACAGCCTCAATTTTACCACACATACCCCACCTTCATACACCTGTCTAGGTAATGAATCACAATTATCACCTAGCTTGTGATGTCAGAGCACTATTTAAACATACTCCGCACCAAATCCACGATGGCACAATTGGTAATCACACATGAGTGTCACAACTTAACAAACTTATCTAAAAAACTACCCCCCTCCTTTTGGGCTCAAAAGTTTCCACCATTCAAAGAGACTTATGTGTGCTATATACTTCAAAGCATAAAGAAGTCAGTACAACATAAGTAAATATCATCAGCACAACACAAGGCACAGGTCACCTCTCACCACACATCTGAAAGAGCCAATGATCCAACTCACAGAATGCAGAGATGCCTGGTACAGGGATGGCAATTTTCCACCAATATTATTTTAACAACCCCCCCCCTCGATTACACAATATTAAGTTTACCACTGACAATAGATTTTCATCCCTGCTTGTGCATACAACATCTCCAATGTACAAAACGGACTTACAACCACCCATGTTCAACAGATCAACAGACTTTAGAATATCCTTGTGTTGTCATACACCTAGAATATCGGTCAGCTTAAAACTGACCTCCTCAAAACTGGGAGGACATGGCCTAGCCATCCATAAGCAGTCATAACACCAGCCAAAAAGGGGCCCGATGTGCTCCCTATGTGAGGTCCTTAAACCTTAGGTTATCTCCTCAATCTTGGCTGGGACAACAATCTGTCTCACCTATATACCCCTGCATCCACTAATGACTATGCATGTGGCCAGTGCTGATATTCCCCAAATGTGACTTGAATCACAACAGAACACAATAAGCTTAAAGACACATATTTATTAAAGCAAGCAGAAATTCACAATAATAAAAGACTTTATTTTGCTGCTGATACTCTGAGGTCAGAAGATTCTCACTTCCGACACACATTTGTTCACCTCGTCGGTCCTAGAAACGCCTCCTACTGGTCTACCGGTCAGTATTCTTACTTTCCGCACTCAAGTGTCTACCACACCAGTCCTGGGAACAACTCACACAAGAACACCGCATCAGCAGCCCAGTGGCAAATACAACAGGAATCATCACAGGAACCCTGCAACATAACAGTGTATAAGCATCTCTGTAACTAAAATAAGAGAGCAATCACGCTTGAAATTAGCAACTCATTTACCTAAGCTTACTCTTAAGTGTTGTCTCTGTACCAACTGTTACTGTTACTGGTACTTGATTGTTGTTTGTTATTTTCAAATCATTTTCAATGTTCTTCACTCCACACTGTCACATTATGTGGAGTTAATATTGAGGTTAATACAAGTATTTAACTTGTTCTTTTAATACTTGTAATACAATGTGTTTTGTCATACCGTGAAACACTTAGGTGTCACTCCATCTTATTAAAATAAACTTTTTGCATGAAGCAGTTGACTTGATATTTAATTTCATCTTTAAAAGTGTACATACACTTACAGAAAGTAACAAGTTCTTTCTGATATTAGATATGTTTGGGAAATACTGCACATATATATTTTAATTTACTCATCATAGAAGTAAACATACTATTCATGAATGGGATAGTTTCCAGGCCAGGAGGGTGGAGGCCCAGGGTATCTGCCCAAAAAATTGTCATTTCTGAAGAACATCTCTCTGCCCAATATCATCTGACTTGACTGGCATCTGTATCTGTATGTTATGAGGGTATATCTTTGGTAGTAACTGCCATCTGTTCTGTATTGAAGGGTCTTGATTGTCTTGATTGTCCTGTTATCCTGACTGACTGGCATCTGTTCTGTAATGAGGGCTGCTTCTGTGAGGGTCTTGATTGTCATGTTATCCTGACTGACTGGCATCTGTTCTGTAGTGAGGGCTGCTTCTGTGAGGGTCTTGATTGTCATGTTATCCTGACTGACTGGCATCTGTTCTGTAGTGAGGGCTGCTGCTGTGAGGGTCTTGATTGTCATGTTATCCTGACTGACTGGCATCTGTTCTGTAGTGAGGGCTGCTGCTGTGAGGGTCTTGATTGTCATGTTATCCTGACTGACTGGCATCTGTTCTGTAGTGAGGGCTGCTGTGAGGGTCTTGATTGTCATGTTATCCTGACTGACTGGCATCTGTTCTGTAGTGACTGGCATCTGATCTGTAGTGAGGGCTGCTGTGAGAGGGTCTTGATTGTCATGTTATCCTGACTGACTGGCATCTGTTCTGTAGTGAGTGGGGGCTGCTGTGAGGGTCTTGATTGTCATGTTATCCTGACTGACTGGCATCTGTTCTGTAGTGAGGGCTGCTTCTGTGAGGGTCTTGATTGTCATGTTATCCTGACTGACTGGCATCTGTTCTGTAGTGAGGGCTGCTTTGAGGGTCTTGATTGTCATGTTATCCTGACTGACTGGCATCTGTTCTGTAGTGAGGGCTGCTGCTGTGAGGGTCTTGATTGTCATGTTATCCTGACTGACTGGCATCTGTTCTGTAGTGAGGGCTGCTGCTGTGAGGGTCTTGATTGTCATGTTATCCTGACTGACTGGCATCTGTTCTGTAGTGAGGGCTGCTGCTGTGAGGGTCTTGATTGTCATGTTATCCTGACTGACTGGCATCTGTTCTGTAGTGAGGGCTGCTGCTGTGAGGGTCTTGATTGTCATGTTATCCTGACTGACTGGCATCTGTTCTGTAGTGAGGGCTGCTGCTGTGAGGGTCTTGATTGTCATGTTATCCTGACTGACTGGCATCTGTTCTGTAGTGAGGGCTGCTGCTGTGAGGGTCTTGATTGTCATGTTATCCTGACTGACTGGCATCTGTTCTGTAGTGAGGGCTGCTGCTGTGAGGGTCTTGATTGTCATGTTATCCTGACTGACTGGCATCTGTTCTGTAGTGAGGGCTGCTGCTGTGAGGGTCTTGATTGTCATGTTATCCTGACTGACTGGCATCTGTTCTGTAGTGAGGGCTGCTGCTGTGAGGGTCTTGATTGTCATGTTATCCTGACTGACTGGCATCTGTTCTGTTCTGCTGACTGTGAGGGTCTTGATTGTCATGTTATCCTGACTGACTGGCATCTGTTCTGTAGTGAGGGCTGCTGCTGTGAGGGTCTTGATTGTCATGTTATCCTGACTGACTGGCATCTGTTCTGTGAGGGGGCTGCTGTGAGGGTCTTGATTGTCATGTTATCCTGACTGACTGGCATCTGTTCTGTAGTGAGGGCTGCTTTGAGGGTCTTGATTGTCATGTTATCCTGACTGACTGGCATCTGTTCTGTAGTGAGGGCTGCTGCTGTGAGGGTCTTGATTGTCATGTTATCCTGACTGACTGGCATCTGTTCTGTAGTGAGGGCTGCTGCTGTGAGGGTCTTGATTGTCATGTTATCCTGACTGACTGGCATCTGTTCTGTAGTGACGGCTGCTTTGAGGGTCTTGATTGTCATGTTATCCTGACTGACTGGCATCTGTTCTGTAGTGAGGGCTGCTGCTGTGAGGGTCTTGATTGTCATGTTATCCTGACTGACTGGCATCTGTTCTGTAGTGAGGGCTGCTTCTGTGAGGGTCTTGATTGTCATGTTATCCTGACTGACTGGCATCTGTTCTGTAGTGAGGGCTGCTGCTGTGAGGGTCTTGATTGTCATGTTATCCTGACTGACTGGCATCTGTTCTGTAGTGAGGGCTGCTTTGAGGGTCTTGATTGTCATGTTATCCTGACTGACTGGCATCTGTTCTGTAGTGAGGGCTGCTGCTGTGAGGGTCTTGATTGTCATGTTATCCTGACTGACTGGCATCTGTTCTGTAGTGAGGGCTGCTGCTGTGAGGGTCTTGATTGTCATGTTATCCTGACTGACTGGCATCTGTTCTGTAGTGAGGGCTGCTGCTGTGAGGGTCTTGATTGTCATGTTATCCTGACTGACTGGCATCTGTTCTGTAGTGAGGGCTGCTGCTGTGAGGGTCTTGATTGTCATGTTATCCTGACTGACTGGCATCTGTTCTGTAGTGAGGCTGCTGCTGTGAGGGTCTTGATTGTCATGTTATCCTGACTGACTGGCATCTGTTCTGTAGTGAGGGCTGCTGCTGTGAGGGTCTTGATTGTCATGTTATCCTGACTGACTGGCATCTGTTCTGTAGTGAGGGCTGCTGTTATCCTGAGGGTCTTGATTGTCATGTTATCCTGACTGACTGGCATCTGTTCTGTAGTGAGGGCTGCTGTGAGGGTCTTGATTGTCATGTTATCCTGACTGACTGGCATCTGTTCTGTAAGTGAGGGCTGCTGTGAGGTCTTGATTGTCATGTTATCCTGACTGACTGGCATCTGTTCTGTAGTGAGGGTCTTGATGATTGTCATGTTATCCTGACTGACTGGCATCTGTTCTGTAGTGATTGTCATGGACTGACTGGCATCTGTTCTGTAGTGAGGGTCTTGATTGTCATGTTATCCTGACTGACTGGCATCTGTTCTGTAGTGAGGGCTGCTGCTGTGAGGGTCTTGATTGTCATGTTATCCTGACTGACTGGCATCTGTTCTGTAGTGAGGGCTGCTGTGAGGGTCTTGATTGTCATGTTATCCTGACTGACTGGCATCTGTTCTGTGCTGTGAGGGTCTTGATTGTCATGTTATCCTGACTGACTGGCATCTGTTCTGTAGTGAGGGGATTGTCTGCTGACTGACTGGGTGTAGTGAGGGCTCTTGATTGTCATGTTATCCTGACTGACTGGCATCTGTTCTGTAGTGAGGGCTGCTGCTGTGAGGGTCTTGATTGTCATGTTATCCTGACTGACTGGCATCTGTTCTGTAGTGAGGGCTGCTGCTGTGAGGGTCTTGATTGTCATGTTATCCTGACTGACTGGCATCTGTTCTGTAGTGAGGGCTGCTGCTGTGAGGGTCTTGATTGTCATGTTATCCTGACTGACTGGCATCTGTTCTGTAGTGAGGGCTGCTGCTGAGAGGGTCTTGATTGTCATGTTATCCTGACTGACTGGCATCTGTTCTGTAATGAGGGCTGCTCCTGTGAGGGTCTTGATTGTCATGTTATCCTGACTGACTGGCATCTGTTCTGTAGTGGGGGCTGCTGCTGTGAGGGTCTTGATTGTCATGTTATCCTGACTGACTGGCATCTGTTCTGTAGTGAGGGCTGCTGCTGCTGTGAGGGTCTTGATTGTCATGTTATCCTGACTGACTGGCATCTGTTCTGTAGATGAGGGCTGCTGCTGTGAGGGTCTTGATTGTCATGTTATCCTGACTGACTGGCATCTGTTCCAGTGAGGGCTGCTGCTGTGAGGGCTGCATGTTATCCTGACTGAGGGTCTTGATTGTCATGTTATCCTGACTGACTGGCATCTGTTCTGTAGTGAGGGCTGCTGTGAGGGTCTTGGATTGTCATGTTATCCTACAACTGACTGGTGAATTGTGGATTTTGGAGAGTATGCACTGTGCCCTGCAGTGATAGTGAGAATTTGTCCAAAAAGATTGTTGCCTATTTGCCCTCTGACTGAAAAATTGTCTTAACTCCAGATGTCTCACAACTATGTCAAATGGTGCCCTTGGTGGATGATTGAATTCTCTTTTGCATCCTTGACATTTCTTTATGCGACCATTTAAGGCGATTAATTCGAAATTATGCTCTGTGTGTCCAGCCAGCCCAGTATACCTTCCATGAGTGGTATCCACAGACATATTTTGTTCTCGTGTGCCTTTTCTTAGAAATAGAGATGACGTTCCTGATCTGTTGCCCTCGTATTCTACACCATCTACCTGGCACACACAGCACACAAAGGTCTCATTTTGCAGTGTTGTAAAGGTTTCTCTGCTGCCTGAGCATTCAATGTGATACCAGTACTTGCAGCTCTCACACTGCACCTGCAATACAAAATTATTATTCTATTTATTGTTTGCTTTGCCAATTCAGTTGTGTGGTTTTTTCTCATCAGTATAGTTTATGATGTATTACTTTTGTGATTCCACAAGTGACAAAAACTCATCATAAAAAATATTTTGTAGGTATAATTGTGCTATAACAGGTCATGAATCCTTACCCAATGTTGTACCCTTTTTTTGGTGCCTTGTGTTTTCGTTTTAGTGGCCGTCATACATGTTTGCATTGAGCAGCCTCTACAGATGTCTGCCATTGCATGTAAATCTGTAACAACATATTCAGATTTGTTAAGAAAATTATGCATTACTTTTAATTACTTATACCTTTTGCAAATCGTCATTGGTGTAACTTTGTTTTGGTAATCAGTACTTACCTGTTTTCTGCAGCAAATGTGTTGCTATTTGTATTCTTGTCTCAACTGTATCAAATGAGGTGCTCAGGTTCTCACCATCAAGCAGAAAGTCAACAAACTGAAATTTGAAATTATCATTTCATTAGTAGGAATATTGAGTAATATTTAGGGAGTTATATTAAACTATGGTAACTGGTTTTAACACATTTCCAATAATGATACATTTTGAATTCTTGTGCTGAAATATTGTTTATAATTTCTTTGTTGAAGGCAACTTTATCTGTTACCAATGTGTGTTAGATTTCAAAAATGTGTCCTACCTTCATCACATATATTCCACAGCTTGTGGAGTCTTGTTGTAACTGATGTTTTACTGTTGTCAGCTTCCATCTCTTCTGAAGAGTGTCCTTGTTGAGTAGCCCCATTGTACATCTGATTCTCAGTATTCTCCGCCAAGCTGACAAAACTGCCTCTTTACTCTGATGTGATGTGTCTTCACCCATTGGGTTTATATATACAATCTCATAATTTTTGGGGTATACCACAAACATTTGCCAGTGTTCTCCTGTGACATATGGTGCCAGTATCATCTCTTTTGAAAGAAGATCCACCTGTTCCAGAAAGAAATGCAGTCTTTTAAACAATATTCTTTGCTTTATTCTTTTTGAAAGGACACCTCTGCTCGTCATGCTGAAAACCTGGGTTCGATTTCCCACATGTTTTTTTTTTCATGTGTGAAACCTTTTTCTGGTGTCCCCAGCATGATATTGCTGCAAAATTGCTAAAAGCGGCATAAAACCACTTTAAAAGGACACCGGTGTCTTTAAATCATGAGATCTTCATTACTTCTATAACATTAAGAGCATCTTACAAAATAATCTAGTATTAAGAACTCATATGCAATACATTGATGAATGAGCAGAAATATGTGTTCACAACAAGGTCTGTCTTGGTTAAGTCAGTTATCAAGTACAGATAACACTTGAATTTGCACACCAGTGAAGACCTGGGTTAGAATTGGTCTTCAGCAACCGATGCATGTTGACTAACACCATCAGACTGTCATACTCACTGACTTGTTTGACACATGTCATTGTATCCCAGTTGTGTAGATCAATGTCCATTATGTTGATCACTGAATTGTTTCATCCAGAGTAGACTATTTACAGACTTGCCGTATAGGTGGAATATTGTTAGTGTGGCAACAAACAAACAAACAAATAACAAAAACTTCAAATAGCCAGTCAGCTGTAATCACCTAGTAGGCTCAGATGATATTATATGCTGGTATATATGTCACAGGGATATGAAACCCTTGCTTTGTATGTCCCTTGAAGAGTGGAGAGATTTTAATGTTAATTTATACATGTTGGCTAATTGTTAGTGGTATGTATTTGTCCTCCAAAGGTAATTCTACTTGTGTACAGTCTGTTTGACTTCATTTGAGTCTGATGAATTGCTCAGTAACACAAAATCTAATAAATGCAAACAAACAATCTAAATCTACCAAACGATCATAATTTTGTTGTCACTATTCGCTATTTCTTACGAGGTGTGACCACTTGCAGTTAGAACAGCCAGGTAATCAGTAAGCATGTGCAGTGAAATTGAAATTTCACACAAACAACGTGCACACCTGGCTGTTGTACCAGCAAGTGGTCCTCCCTCGTAACAAACAGCGAATAGTGACAACAAAAAATGATCATTTGTTAAACAACTTTTGTATTCGGGTGTCCAAAATTATGAGACAAATCATCAGAATTGGTCTGTCGATTTCATGTGACTGTGCAAAGTTTGATTTTGTTGCATTTATTAGATTTTGTGTTAGTGAGCAATTCATCAGTCTCAAATGAAGTCAAACCGACTGTTGTGTTAGTTTATGCCAACATGTTACAATAATTGTATTTCTTACATTCCTGAATACTGGTGGTTGTCCATGCTTAAGAATAACATCTGTTGCAACAAGGCAGTCCATCAGGTATACATCATCTCGGTCGCCACATTTCACACTGCAGTATGCATTGAGTATCTGTAAAAATGTTAAGCAATCATTTCACACAATAATACATGTGCTGCATGTTCACAATTTAGCATTGTATATTTGGTTCCCAACTACTTCATAGACCTTCATTAGGCACCTCAACTATGGTCAAATGTGGCATTAAACAACTAGCAAACCGATTAAAAATACATGGTGCTAAAAAATTCAGCTATGTCATCAAAGTTCTTTTGATGTTATATTATAAGGAAAGCCCAGACTGATGTTCCTTGAAAAAGTCCCATCCATAAGGGTGATGCCAAGCCAAGCATAAAAAAATTGTGTTAATCCATGGCCATTGTTTTTTGGTTACATGAACATGAAGATTACCTAACCAAAATAGATATAAATAGGTGTACTATTTGTCAAATAATTATTGCTATCATCAAATTTCAAATAAATTAGTTGTTATGGAAGTACCTCATCTGTAACTTCATGCCCTGGTCTCAGTGCTCCGAAGCTTCTCCCTGTCAGTTTATGTCCATCTACTACAGCCATCACAGCATTTGTGTTTGAGTGTAACTTCCATATGGACTCATAATCCAAAGGTATTGGTAGCTGAAAGCAACATGAACAATAGCTGTCATTTCTGTATAGTTAAAACTTCACATTTAATGATTGTTTTCTTTGGGATAGACTTGGCTCTTCAAACTGCATACCAGAGGTATATTTCTCTCATTCTTGATGTTGGCCACCTTGCCGTTTTGGTAGTGTTAGGCCACACAATGAATTGGGAGGTAATGTTCACTGACTATGATTGTATGTTATCACAACCTGATTGCCTGGAGGATTTTTACATCAAACACAGATGTGTCTTGTCCAGCCTAGATTGTTTTCAGACAACAAAAATAAAACCATACTTCAGTCAAATGTTGTGTTAGCTCATTAACTTACAGGTTCACTGTGTCTCCTGTTAATCGGACGTGTCTCATCTCCTTGGTTCTGGAAAGTGTGGGACAGTTAGTTCATTACAAGTTCATGTTGAAATCCAATGAAAGCATTTCTATATCTCTGAGTCACTATTAACACACATGGTACTATACTTACCTCTTTAGTTGTGTGAGCATCTCTGGTTTGCTTTGCAAAAGTTCTTTTCCTCTTTCTCCCCTCAAATTTTAACACTGGTAAGCCATCTGAATCATCATCTTGCTCCTGCAATATGGGGACATCACAGGAATATACAATTTGCTACTGATCAACCACTTTACAATAAAACCTTTTATTTGGGTCAAGTAATATTTTCTTTTATGTAAAACAAATATATGATCATTTTTGTACATTGTAAGAATGTGTATTTAACATACCACTGTGGTTGTGTTGTCCTCATCTGATTCGCTTGTTAAGTCTATAACTGCAGTCCTTTTCCTCTTTCCTCCCTCAAATGATGCTGCTGACTTTGCCTAAGATGAGAGAATGGGGATTCTAGCTTTACCAGCATATTATGACAAAGATTTATGACTTCGTGGCTCCTTGCTAGTAGTAACAGATTTTAATAAGATGTACCTAAAGTGTAATATATGGATTCCTCCAACAATACCAGACAGAGCTAAGAATGTCTTAATTTATCTTGTTTTCTCTATATACTTACCATGAAACTTGCCATAGCAGGTAGGTCACTATCCTCCTGCAAGTGGTCAATGTCATTTAAGTACATGTATCCATACATTGATTTCAAAAGAAACCATCCACTGATATGGTTGTACATGTCTAAAGGGCATAATTATCACTTTTTTCTTCATAACTGTTTAAAACAAGTGCTATCAACCAGAATGATGTTCCAGCAAAAAAACTTGTCCATAGAAATATTAAATATTGTTGTATGTGTGTGTGTGTCTATATATATGTATATATATATATATATCCATTTAATTTTTTTAGATTACCATAGAAATATTAAATATTGTTGTATGTGTGTGTGTGTCTATATATATATATATATATATATATATATATATATATATATATACCCATTTAATTTTTTTAGATTTTCCAGAAATTATTGAGACAATCTTTTGTTTCTTAATACTGATAATAGAAATTAATGTAGGTCTTACATTCTGTAGTAAGGTGCTCAATATGGGAGGCAACTCTTGTAGGCTTAAGAATGAACCTTACTACATTAAGAGTAATGGTGAAAAAGCGGAATTCCCTCACCATTGATGAAGATGCACGAAATGAAAGATATTTAAACTGGTGTAGGGCCCACGAATCAAGATTGGTAAAATGTTTTATTTTCTGAGGAAAGTATGTCTGACTTTTTCAGAACTGTGTGAAAACATGGACAAAAGATGCCGTGAAACCTATCTAGCAACACCCAAAACATAGCCTAATATTTCACATGTGGGGTGGGATCATCATGGGAAAAGGCACCGTTGTGTATTTTCAATGGAAATTTGAAGAAGGAACGATATGTTCATGAAGAACAGAATAAACCAAAATGGACTTAGAAATATTGAGGATATGAAGAAAGAAGTGGTCAAATATTGGGATACGCTGGCACACGATTTCCTGCAAACTTGATTGTTAGTGTACCTAGGCGCATTCCGCCATGTATTGCAGGGCAAGGAGGTCTCCCAAAGTACTGAAAAGACACCTAGACTGTAAGAGAATCTCAACATATTCATTTAAGAAAATTTCTATAGTTTTTATACATGTATTAGATATTTGCTAAAACTATTTTCTCAATTTCTGGGAATACTATATTTACCACATTTTTTTTCATTTTGGCACAGTTCACAAAACCATAATGTTGATTTCCTCCCTGTTAAGTGTATTTTGTCTTTCTGTTCACCAAACACATTTTCCTGTTTATCTTATCTTGTCAAGTTCATAACAAATTTACCTCTAACAAAACTGATTAGTGATGACATTCAGTACTTTGACTTGAACCATATCTTCCTGCATTTTTGATTGAAGAATGGATTTTTCCTTGTGTTTGTGAAGCGTGCTGTATTTATGCACTGTACAGTGGAAGCCCTCTAAACTGGCATCCCTCCAATCAGCACTAGAATTTGGTCCTGACAGATGCAGTTTAATTTACTATCATTCTCTAAACCGGCACACCCTCTATTCCGGCAATTTTTGTCGGTCCCAACGAGTGCCGGTTTAGAGGGTTTCCACTGCACTTGGATATTATCTCAGTCAGATTGTATCATCACTGTGTGATAGTTAATAATGTAACATTTGATGCTTTAATTCAGAACTGATGTGTACTCTTGGACAGAACAGGTTCCCAGCAGATTCAGTGACTAAGTTAATAGTGCTATAATAATACTGCTAAGTGTGGCGTTAAATCGCAAACGTAGACACATGCACGCTTAACTTACCTCATCTCTTGAAATGCAGGCCTTATCATCTTCTGACACATATACTGCCTGCTGGAATTAACAAAAAATTGTCGTTATTGTAAATAAATACTCAAAGGAACAACCAGTTCTTTTAAGAGTGAGTGAGTGAGTGAGTTTAGTTTTACGCCGCACTCAGTAATATTCCAGCTATATGGCGGTGGTCTGTAAATAATCGAGTCTGGACCAGACAATCCAGTGATCAACAGCATGAGCATCGATCTGCGCAATTGGGAACCGATGACATGTGTCAACCAAGTCAGCGAAACTGACCACCCGATCCCGTTAGTCGCCTCTTACGACAAGATAGTCGCCTTTTTAAGGCAAGCACATGGGTTGCTGAAGACCTATTCTACCCCGGATCTTCACGGGTCAGTTCTTTTAAGAAACCATACATGACAATTCTGTTGCATTAAGATACACCTGGTTTTTTAGTGTATAAAACCAAATTTCGTGAAAGAATGTAATATAATTTTTGTACATTCCAAGTATGTACACTTTACATACCTGTGTGGTTGTGGTGTCCTCATCGGATTCTCTTGTTAAGTCTATTGTGTCTGTCCATTTCCTGTTTCCTCCCTCAAATGCAGCGGTGGTGTTTGTCTAGTATGAAAGGTTCTATCTTTACCTCATGGTATGAGACATTTATGACTTCATAGGTACTTTCCAGTATTACATAGGGATGAAAACATTTTAATTAAATGTACTGAACATATCTATAATAATTATATTCTACAAACAATATGACACTGTGCTAAGATTGATATAATTGATATGTTTTGTTTTCTTTCTTTAAACTTACCATGACACTTGCCATATCAGGTTGATCAAATGCAGATTTTCCCAGCTCCTGCAAGTGGTCAATATTGCTTAAGTTCAAGTGGTCAATGATCAACATAATTCTACAGTAAGCCTATAGTATCAGTTTAGTACCAGAAAGTATAAAGCTTGTTGTAATCAGCTGAAACAAAGTATTTGTTTTTTGTGTCTCTTTATTGTGTTTGTATTTACATTTTTTTTGCATATTCTTCTAAAGGGTTACCTTATTGACAGCTTTTCTAGAAATACTGGAAAGCCATTTTGCCCTGCCTGCAAGTAAAACTGTAACAGTTAATTATTTGCACATTTAATTTCTCCTAGAAGCAATACATACTTCTTTTAATCATTAATGCAGATTTAGATATACTCTTTTATGTTACTTTTCTCATATGTGAATAATCATTCAGTATTTTGTTTACTCACAATACTTACGGAGTGTATGTTTCTTCTTGTTGAGGATATACCTTCTGTGTGCATTGGACTTCAGGAAATTTAAAGCTGTTCTTGGCATCTGTCTGTGTTTTATCCTTTTCCTAAAACAGTTTCTGTTTTGAACAGTTTTCTTTATCTTTTCTAGGGACTGGTTGGCCTCTATCACTGTTTCCGGACAGTTGCACCTTGTCAGCAGATCCCTCAGCTCACACAGCAACCTCACACTTGTTTGTTTCCCTTGGGCAGTGTCAATATCATCTGTATGAGCCTTCAGTGATGTGCCACTTGACTCTGCACCATTCATGTTGCTAGGTGATAGACAATCTTCTGATGAGACTTTTGGAAACTTGACATTAATACCTGTTGGCAATGAGGTCCTGCAATCCTTGCTGACATGTAACATTGGGGTGTCTCTGTATTGCTTGGGTAAGGCTTCCCATGGTAGGTTGTTTTGATATAATGTGGCCAGAATATGCTTACATGGGAAAAAATGTCTTCTAAAGTCATGGCATGAACAGAGATCTTTGGTACCCCTATTAAGAACAACATTGTAATTGTTCACTTGGTAATTTGATTCACCTTTGTGGATGGATTCTGTCTGCATCACCTCATTCAGTCTCCTTTTACAGTGGTCAAAGCATGTCCACCCTCTCCCAGTCAAGAACTCGGGGACAGAATCCTTCAATGCCATCTTCATTCTGTTGTTCTTTTCATAGTAACTGCAATGATAATTGTTATTTCCAGAATATATCTCAAGGTTGTATATTTATCAATACCCAAAGAAAATTTTACTTTTTCCTATGATCTTATTCTGATTTTGTGATATCCATTCAACTGTAAGTTTTATGACAATTAATCTGATATCCTTGAAGGAAGGGTTGTATTTCAGTATCCACTATTTGCAGGTTTGTACTGTTTAAGGGTTTATTCTTTCAAATTGTGCTCAGTTGAAGGTTGTAAGGAGTATTAGGAATGGGAAGGGAGTCTCACTGAAATTCTTCTGAATTTTAGACAACTATGAACAATGACTTAGCTATGTTAAGAAAAAGAACAAAGATAAAATAAATTTCTGGCCACCCACTGCTAATATGTTCAACTCAGCATATAACAATGCCAAAAGAATGAAACCTGCACGTCTGGTGTAGGATTTATTGTGAGCAAACATTTCATTTCAAGCTTACAGTTTAACATTATCCAATTAAACAAAACTTCTGAATTACCTCTGTTGTCTGCTCTTGTGATGTTTCATCAGAATTGCAATCAGCCCTGTTATGCTCATGTCTGTAGAATGTTTCTGCTCACTTTTAAACAGAGAATGGAGCCTCTCCACTCCATTGTTTGTTGTCAGTCCCACATGTTGGTCAAAAGGTCTGAACGCCATGGCCCATGGCTGGAATTGTAATGTTCATAAATAGTGCCATATACAAGCAGTTTCATGTGTTCATGTTATTATGTCCGTACAGAAGAATTCGACATTTATTGTGCAAGATATTGATATAAAAAATACAACATGAACACCATTCTGTGACTGAAACACTTCATTGTGGAGAGAACATTTAGAATCATGTTACAGCCCCAAACCTATTTTGTATCACTTGATTACATTACAGTGCATGTGATTATAATATACGGTACCTTAGGTGAGCACAGCCAGAAGTTGTCCATATACTCCATGAAGTTTGTATAGTGCCCCAATGAGCTCTCAGTTCCTGAACTTGACTGCCATAGTCAGACTCTTCCAGGCAGGACATTATGTTGGACAAGCTGGATAAAACCAATAAAACAATGTAATATCCATAGACGTTAATCTGCAAACAGTTAGGAACACAAACAATGGCAATACATATGTGAGGAAACTAAAGGCTGTACCTAAAGATAAAAGTATGCTTAAATCTCAAAAGTTCTTAATGTCATTCATCCTGAAAATCTTTGAAAATAGGTACAAGTGATCATTTTTCCATTTATATATTTATCATTAATTTATGTCACTGTGTGTATTAGATAAGTCACCTAAAGAACAGTCTATATGATTGGACTATATGTGGTGTTGTCTTGGTATGAACCGTCATATTTAAATGAAAAATGTAAGTCATTATAAAGGAACTAACGATAGAAAACTTATAATATTTTACAAAATATATCATCACAGCTGAATACAGTAGGTGTATTCTTAACACAGCTATTCTTCAAAATGTGAGGTTTAAAACAAAGCATAAGCAGGTACATGTATATCAGCTATAACAAATTTCTGGAATACCATTACAACATTCCCGAACTTGACACATGGAAGCACAGTTACCAACATATGCTGAGATATACGTTGCTTCATTCTTAGCTGCAGCGATGTTAACACAGATCAGTGTTTGATATATTTTGGATAATAAAACTTGTTTTGTGTACATCATTTCAGTTCAGTATTTGTTCTTTATGTTTACAATCTATCTTAATCTTCCATATGAACCAGGCTGTACAGAAATTTGTATTTGATTAAAAGAAATTAATTCTAAATATTACTTTCTGTTCAAAATTGCATATAAAAATCTGGCAAGTTGTTAATTAGTAATGACTTTGATGTATATATAAAGCAAATGTATTTCATTCATACACACATCTAGCTTTGCATGCATTTCAATACAAATTATGTTTAAAGTATATGATGAATTATGTGTCCTCGAGGAGCAGTATTAACATGTAATTCACTTGTTTACCAATCAAGTTTCATGTTTTTTTATTAAATTACATTTAAATAAAAATATTCTGATGTTTTTCTATGGATAAGTTCACTTTTTCTGTGTAGATATTACACCTGTTATGATGTGTTTTGAGATTATTCATAATGTTTGATATCATTTCTCTGTTACACATAATGCAGCACGACACATACTCTGACATCATCGCCTCCTGATCTGTCTTTGATGGTATCCTCTGTAGCCATCTTTTCCAGGCCTGCTTCACATGGAAATGGCAGATGTAAAAACTGCTTTCTGGAAACAGAAATGTTCTGTCTGAAATTATTTCTCTATCATGAAATTCTATTCTCTTTTGTTAAAAAGGTTATTAGTAGAAGTGGGTGGGTGACAAAGTAGACAAATCCTTCAGTAATTCTTAGAGAATGATGGAGATTATGTGTATTATTAAAAACAATAATTACCTGGAAAAATCTTCTTTATGACGTTTTTTTCCCACTGGTCGTCATCAATTATGAATACTTCAGGCTTCCACTCCTTGTGAAAGGAAGCAAATTTCTCCATCCCTCCTGCAGACTATCCGTGGTCTGATCTTCCGTCACAATGAAACCCACGGAACATACACAGAATTTGTGCGTACTGCCAGTTGATACAGAAGAAGGTTGTACTTGTTAGTCTTGTAGGTTGCATCCAATAAAACAGCACTGCCAAACTGTTCAAGCATTGTCTTTGCCACTGTGTTGACATAACAAGTAACGAAGGTGTCGCCTGTGGTATCACTGAAATAGCAAATATCCTTTTTTAAACAAAGTACTTTACATAGGTCATTTTAACAAATGGTGCATGGGAATGGTTTTATTATTGCACATTGGAATTTAAGATTGAAGTAGCGATACCCAAATCCATTTAACAATATGAGGTTTCAGTACATTGTCATGTTAATGAGAAATGTCTGTACTGAGTGATGTTAACAATATTTGAAATGGTGAGTGACACCATACGTTGGCATAAGGTTGTGACAAGCCAACATTTTAACCACTGTGCAACTTGACCGCCACTGTATGAGTAGGATGTGGATATACACCAGTGGTGACTTGTTTAACACGATTACAAATCCTGCGTGATATTATCAGTTTCAATCTTGATACTTTTTCAAATAAATCAACCAGTACTGTTCCGTGCACGCAAGGAGCATTGGTATGAACTTATCGCATCCAAAAGTTTTGCTGAAACACAACATTCATAAACTAGGAAGCAATGAACACAATATCTTTGCGGTTGTCAACAGTTTCACAGGTGTGTTTAAAAGAGCATGGGTATTTGTTTAAACAGGTTATGAATTAGGGTTTTCTTCACCCAACATTAGCATAATTATATTCAAGCGAATACTGCCTCACTTCTTTGGTCGAAACCAGCAGCTGTCTAGACGTGAGTCTGTGTCGTCTCTTTTCAGTTGTTCAAGTAAGTCTGAGATGGATTTCCTACAATTTGATATATGACATGAGAATTGGAGAATTTTGTAAAAGGTTATGACGAAAATAGTATAAAACATTATATTTTTTCACTTTTTTCCCCAAAATTATGGAATATATAAAAAATCTGCGAGGCCTCTCGATCTTTATTCAGTTAGAATGGTATAAGCTACAATCATGCCAAGTTTCATGCTTGTAACACAAAGTGCACAATTCAGTGAAAAAAGTGCACTTATCCGCTGGGCTATGTACAGTCCGATCAATACCAACCCTTCCCTGTGTAGCCCTAGCTGTCGTCCTTTACCGAACAAGCGTCATTGGCCTCAGCAATTTTCGCTATGCCTATGGCGTCGCTTATTTGCTGCTAATAAAACACTTATTTATTTAACGAGGGCATATTTCCCGTAATCACTCGTACCTCGTTGGTTACTCTATTTATTACCCATAATGTAATTTAAAAGGAAGAGCCACGAAATAAAAACCACCCGGAGACAGGACTTGTGACCTTTAACAGCTGATTCGTATTCATGCGCGTATTAAACCTAACTTCTCCAGCGGTAATAACATAACTTCGCTATGGAAATAGTACATAATAAAATCGCCTTAAAATACAACAAAATTGTTATGCCTGGAATAATTAATTAACATATGTTAATATGATAAAAAAATGATCTTTTAAATATATCATTGAACTTTATAAGAGCTAAACATTTATTCGATCAAGTCAGTGCGACGGAACATCGTTCATTCACGACTGACGTGTTTTTCTAGTGACGTGTGACGGTGTAGTGTTGAAACACACTCTGGCAAAAACCTGTCAATTTTTGGAAAGTCAACGGTTAAAAGTTGGGAAATCTAAAGACAACCATCCACGAATACATCTAGAAAAGTTTTCTGTCAAGAAACTCAACAAGTTTGAAGATAAAACAACATTTTGTTGTTGTGGAAGGCGTGTTACACTCTCGTCTCAGTAGAGTACAGCAGTTCCAAGAAGGATAACTCTAGTCGGAATCAGAGTCTATGAAATGTGTCAATCTCTGCATCGGTTATTGGGACTAACCTCTCAGATTGATTAGGAATGCATATAAAAAAGTCATCTTGAAGAAGAACATTTAGCACTGATTCCGGTAAGAAACTAGCTGTTTTCAGGTTCAGAAGGCATGGACGCCGTGTCCGACTTACTTGTCACCTTCAGATAACATCTTTCGTCGGTATCTTGCTGTTTCTATTTCCCCGAATTCAGTTTCAACAACAAACAGGTTTTGGGAATTCAAGGGCTGTAAAATTCTTATCACTCTACCTATTTGGTCACCGTCAACTTTAACTAGGTAAGTGATCGGGGTTAGCCTAACGGCGGCCATGTTTGTTTTCAAACAATGCAAACGATTGTTTGGTGGGGTTTTTAAAGATTATATAATTTAGAAAGACTACTATTTATAACGCAGTTTTATTCCAAAATAATAACGTCTAATAAAAAGAATATTCATATTCTTTAACCTTAATGTCTTCTTTTTTAGATCTCGGAATGTGTGATTACTTAATGTCAATTTATCAATGAATCGATGAAACTTTATGAATGAACGTAGTGTGTGAAAGAAGTTCCGGCATCCAATGAAAATGTACAAATATACGATCAACCAATCAACGTCGAGAATCACTAAATTGCACATTGTGCAAATATCAAAAAGATATTACACGGGATCTCCTCACCCGTATGGGTAATAAACGTTAATAATTCATCCGTGTGGTTGATGAACCGTCAAAACAAACACAAAACACGATAATTATGCGTGTCTCCATTCACTATTCGTAGGTGTTAGAATTTAACTTGTTCTGTGTAGATAAATAAACATTAACTTTGGAAACGTGCCCTGCTGAAAAACACGGTGATTGTTTCATCAAGGAATGGGTTTTATTGTCCAAGCTTTCGCATTCTCCCAAGCCAAATATTAATAAATGAGACAACTCCAAACATTAGTCCGGGGAACAACTTAATTTTACATCAAGAACGTGTTTGTTGAGTCATGTCGATAGATGTTTGAAATATTCGACCGTGACCTTATAGGAATGTCAAGGGCAGCTAATTTTCACGACTTAGTTGAGAGTGGTTTCCCTTACACTGTGCTCCAATATTGACTGACGGGCACCGAGCACGTCATTTGCTTTCATTTCTATCTGTTCCAGTAATTATGATCGACCGACACTTAAAGTAACGTCTAAATGGTGTTTAAGACTTTCAAGTCAAATGGCTTAAACGTCACCATTGTTTAATTATTTTCACCCTTGTCGCTGTTGAAATACGTAATTCCATTATTTTTCGTGGCCAATTAATTTTTTCTTCCATAAAATACGTCCACATATCATCCAAAAACATACACATTAATCATGTATTTAGAGTATGGCTTCCAGTATTTTTTTCTGCATCCTCATCTTCCGTAGGCCCCATATTTTGCATTCAGACTTGAAATAATAGAAATTTTACCATGACTTCAGTAAACACTGGATTGTGATTGGTTAATTAAAGTCATTCAGAGGTATATAATCACGTTATACAGGTCTCTGTTTTCCGTGCGCAATCATACATGGTTTACGGTAATGCACTATTTTTGTCTGCCCACTAACATGGCGGACACCAAACAACCTACCGATGCATCGATAAATTACGGCGATTTTACTGTCGGAAATTACACATATGTCTTTAAAGATGGATTTAGCGATGACGGGCTCGACTCACTACTTGCGTAAATCAGCAATAGGTGTTTATACATACAAAAGTACTTCGAAAGCATGGAAACAAATATTCAGTCGAACAAGATCAAAACATCGTCTGCTTTCCGAATAAAAATTCAGCAAAACAAATTTGTTTACGTTGATTCTATGTTATGTCAGAATAGATCCAGCAATAGACTGCTACAAAATTTCCGTGTTAAATTTATTATCAGCTTTCGTCAACGATATCGCCACTGATCTTGATCCGGTAACGGAGGATGCATTAACATCGAACGCCGAAGAAATTTTAATGCCTTCCGTCCACATAAATAAACAGTTGGGTTATCAATCAAACAAAATGATATTTTTGAAATTTGTACTGTTTCAAATTTAGCGGTAGTAAAACACAATTAGATCTACAGAATCTGCAAACCGTTCTGTTTAGCCCAACATATTTTTTTTCTAAATGTATAATATCGATGAAAAAGTTATTTAGCTTAGTCATGATCCCTCTTATCCATTACACTGCTTGATCTAATGTAGTCTATTAAAGTATAATTAATTATCTTACCGTGTTTATGCCAGAGGCACACCCTCGTGTCCTGATCCATCCTTTCGGAAATATCACCACAAATCTGGCTCTTTGTCAACAGACTCGCGAACATGCCAGCGAATCCGATTCAATTTGAATTCACTACACTTTGAAGCCACTAGGTCACAAAACACTTTCCAAAATGTAGAAAATAATATCCGTAGAATCGAATTTGAGCACAAAGTACACACATGAGTGTGTAGAGTCACCACAGCTGTCGCACGCAGACGTAGAGGTGCGTGAAATCGTCAAGTTGACAGGGCGCAAAATTCAACAGTATCTAAATTCGGTACAACACGGACTTCTCGTTATAGCAAAAGCGCCCTACTCTTAAATTTTGTACCAGTACCAGTAATTAGATATCAAACACTATCTCAGTCATACAATCAGGTTAACCTTGCGCAAACTGTCGGAGGCTCTCCTGTCGCATCTTTCCAAATTTGCACGTAAATGTAAACAATGACTTCGAGAAAAGGTCAAGGCCATGAGGTTGCTACCACTTTTCTGGTGGGGAAAGGGTCTACGGTGGAATTTTCAAATGTGAACCAAGCTTTTTAAACTTATTTGATATATGTTTTCCAACTTATCAGTTAATGATTGATGATTGATGCATTGACAAAACAAAACGTGATTTGTTATTACTGAATCTGTAGTTTGTTAGTCATTGACGGTTTGCCACCAAACACCCCGTTTCGGGCGATACCACTTGAGAATGGAATGCGTGGCCGCTTCACGTATTGACTCGTTACCAAAGAAAGAGCTCCACCTGAAATTGTTCATAAAATTGTCATGGTAGAATGGAGATAAACCTACTGTGTTGGAAAATCAGAGGTATATAACGAAATTATAATAGCTCTAAATTGTTCATTTAAAACCTCACGCTACGCGTTCGGTTTTAAATTAAATTTAGAGCTATTATAATTCCGTTATATAATTCTGATTTTCCACACATAGGTTTATCTCTAAAATCACGGACACTGTGGGAATTACTGCCCTGATGTGATCAAGTACCTTTGCAAACAAGCAGTTCAGTTTTCTCCATAATATACATTTACTGAAATAATGTTTCAATGAGAAAGCGACCAGACATACATCAAATCAATAAAATAAAGATTATTAAATAAAGATAAGTGATCTATATTTGAAAAAACTGATATGTAGATACACACTGGGACACATTTGTAATGCGAGATGTACAGACACTGTTCAGGAATACCTGTTTGATTCCTGGCAGTTATATGATTTACAAGTAAATATAAGAACTGCATTTTCAATCAAGTGATACTGTTAATAATTGATACAGCACTCTTTTTTTCATGGACTTTCCGTTTGAGTGTTTTCTACTGAATATTTTAATAGTTAATGTTTACCTTCAAATTGCTATATTTTGAACAAAGATGAAGGAATATTTCATCTGTGTTTAGGCCTACTGTCCATCAAATTACTGAATTGACATTGTTAAATTACACGTAAGTGGAATCACATGTGTTGTCATGGTCAACATGTTACCTGGCTAAACGGACCATATTTCTTTAAGGAGAGTAGTAGAGTTTGGTGCTTTGGAGGTCGCCTTCGCCGGTTGGCATGTCGGCAGACCTTTAAGGAGACTCGGTGTGGTGTGATTTAGTAAAGTGTATTGATCGATGCCTATCAAGAATTCTTAATCAGGTTAAGATCAGTACTCAAACGATTTTTGTATTTGTCAATAACTGGTGACAGTTTACCCCAAAGGTTGTGCATTATTGTCTACTGGTAATTCCCACCAACCTTTAACTTTCATAAAAACTCTTGATCTTTCTTTAGATAGGCTGATATTGTCCACAATCACCAGTAGCTAAAGTGACGACTTAAATCCTACTGGGGTATGTGCAGGAAGCTGAGGTACCGTAAGTCCCCATGATCCCCAGTGAGGTGGCCTAGCTTGGGTTGCTGGTGGCTTAACCGGTGTCTTCGAAAGTTGTAGATGGAACTGTCACGTGGTGAATCGTTCATGACAACTTTGTACCACAGAGAATAAGAAAATCCCGCCATACGCACATATGAAAGAGTTGTTACCTGGTATATAACTGCTCAGGACACCTGATAAATAACTTTTAACCACATGAAGTGTTTTTGACATCCTGATATGCGTAAATTGCGAAAGTATTACTTCATATGATGCATTCGTTCAATAAATATTAAGATAAGAATACACCACTATAAACAGAACGCCGGCATGTTGTTTTTCATTCTTTGTAAAATTTCACTATAGTGACGTTTATTCCTTATTCGGAACAAACACTTCCTGAAATTGTAATTAATCTACATGAATTCCTTGTATCCATAATGTCGACTGAGAAAACAAAACTCGCGCACGTTTCAAATATTGATTGGTTGGCTTGATGTTCAACGCCGCACTCAACAATATTCCTGCTATATTTTGGAACGGACTAAATTATACAAATTTCAGTAAAAGGCTGGATATCAGAGTATATAATATGTACGAAATGACCGCTCTTCAGCATAAACACACGTCATAGAGGTCGTCAGCCGGCGCCGTTGTTCGGAATAGCCCGACACGAGTGTTCGGAAATGCCCGACGTCATTGTATATGATACACATTGAGGGGTTCGTTGTGTGTATTAATTACCGTAACGTGTGAAGAAACACAGTAGGAATTAGGCGGGATGTGGTGTTAGCTGTTCGGTAATACCCGACACCGCTCTACTCCCACTGTCACACTTCACACACTTCCCACTGAAATTTCCAATCAAACCAAACGCTTCCAACCAATCCATCAACTTTCTCTCATCTCTACACAACTCATACAAATCATCATATACCATTCTCCTTACAGCCATACCCAGCTAACACGAAAATGTTTCTGATATAAGCGCTCATTATATTTCATCATCATGTGCTGTATCAGGTTTCAGAATTTCATTAAATTCACTCTCCGTAAATATGTGCTTCTATATCCCAAGAAAAAGTGAAGGAGCAGTATGTCGCAGTTCAAACGAGGTTAGAGAGAGGCATGATTTAATGACTGTATGGGTATAGTTAGGGATGAAACGCACCATCGTCTGAGACTTAGAAATGCGTTATGCTTTCCTTATGATCTTAAACAATGTCATTCATTCGGGTTAATATTACTGGATCATATACATAAGTCATATTGTTCCCGTTGTGTACAGATTACATATGAGTACATACATGTCATATATTGCCAATATAGACTACACACTAACCAGAGAACCCTATGCTGTGATCAGGGGGGTGACTTCATGAATCGCGTGGTTAGGTTCGCTGAACCCCAAAGCTGGGTATTGCTGTTCGTAACACCAGCTAACTGGATGGATAACCTGTTTCAGAGTCAAGAATGAACAACCTGCTCTTGAATATCTGGATTGTTGGTGATTGAAGCCTTAAGCTCAATTTCGCCGTTATATCTATTTTCTTATCACCTTGCACATCACCTTATACTGTATAAGATACCAGTGAAACAAGATATATATAGGAGGATCTGTAATGTGATGGTCCTCACTTGCATCCTATATGAAAGCATATAAATGCATACAAACGTAAGAGTTGGAGTTGGGGTTTTCTTCAAAACAGGACGCATTCTTGGAATTACACAGTACATATTTTGGGTCACTCGTATCATACGTAGAGAACAGCAAACCATTTCGTTGAGATCTAAGAGGATTGTTCTTTAAAGCGTCTGCAACAATGACTAGAACTTGTAGAAAGGGTTCATTAAATGGGGGTAGGGGTTTGGCTGAGCGTGTACTCCAGTGAATGGATAATGGTCCCTGTAAATTTGGACATTCGAAACGACTTCATCATTGTTGATATTTGTCACCCAACTCGATGAAATGTATTCAATGAATTATAATGAAAGTGTAAATTATTAAATAAATCTCATTCTGCCATAATGTAATCTCCGATAATTGCAACATGTTTAGATATTTCTTCAGAGCTTTCCCGGAGAACTGTAATATTGGGGGACGGCAGTTCACAGTCAAATGCAACATTCTTTCCCCCACCCAGTTCTTTCCGTGTTCGAAATGGTTAATATGACCCTGTTTGGGGGAATCCCTATCCCAACGCTGTCCCTGTTCGAGATAGTTAGTATGACCCTGTTTCTGAGTATCTCTATCCAAATGCTTATCCTGTTCGTGATGATTAATATGTCCCTGTTTCTGATAATCTCTATCCAAATGCTTATCCTGTTCGTGATGATTAATATGTCTCTGTTTCTGAGAATCTCTATCCAAATGCTTATCCTGTTCGTGATGATTAATGTGTCTCTGTTTCTGAGAATCTCTATCCAAATGTTTATCCTGTTCGTGATGATTAATATGTCTCTGTTTCTGAGAATCTCTATCCAAATGCTTATCCTGTTCGTGATGATTAATGTGTCTCTGTTTCTGAGAATCTCTATCCAAATGCTTATCCTGTTCGTGATGATTAATATGTCTCTGTTTCTGAGAATCTCTATCCAAATGCTTATCCTGTTCGTGATGATTAATATGTCCCTGTTTCTGATAATCTCTATCCAAATGCTTATCCTGTTCGTGATGATTAATATGTCTCTGTTTCTGAGAATCTCTATCCAAATGCTTATCCTGTTCGTGATGATTAATGTGTCTCTGTTTCTGAGAATCTCTATCCAAATGTTTATCCTGTTCGTGATGATTAATATGTCTCTGTTTCTGAGAATCTCTATCCAAATGCTTATCCTGTTCGTGATGATTAATGTGTCTCTGTTTCTGAGAATCTCTATCCAAATGCTTATCCTGTTCGTGATGATTAATATGTCTCTGTTTCTGAGAATCTCTATCCAAATGCTTATCCTGTTCGTGATGATTAATATGTCCCTGTTTCTGATAATCTCTATCCAAATGCTTATCCTGTTCGTGATGATATATATGTCTCTGTTTCTGGGAATCTCTATCCAAATGCTTATCCTGTTCGTGATGATTAATATGTCCCTGTTTCTGAGAATCTCTATCCAAATGCTTATCCTGTTCGTGATGATTAATATGCCCCTGTTTCTGATAATCTCTATCCAAATGCTTATCCTGTTCGTGATGATTAATATGTCCCTGTTTCTGATAATCTCTATCCAAATGCTTATCCTGTTCGTGATGATTAATATGTCTCTGTTTCTGATAATCTCTATCCAAATGCTTATCCTGTTCGTGATGATTAATATGTCCCTGTTTCTGAGAATCTCTATCCAAATGCTTATCCTGTTCGTGATGATTAATATGCCCATGATTCTGATAATCTCTATCCAAATGCTTATCCTGTTCGTGATGATTAAAATGTCTCTGTTTCTGATAATCTCTATCCAAATGCTTATCCTGTTCGTGATGATTAATATGTCCCTGTTTCTGATAATCTCTATCCAAATGCTTATCCTGTTCGTGATGATTAATATGTCTCTGTTTCTGATAATCTCTATCCAAATGCTTATCCTGTTCGTGATGATTAATATGTCCCTGTTTCTGATAATCTCTATCCAAATGCTTATCCTGTTCGTGATGATTAATATGTCCCTGTTTCTGAGAATCTCTATCCAAATGCTTATCCTGTTCGTGATGATTAATATGTCCCTGTTTCTGATAATCTCTATCCAAATGCTTATCCTGTTCGTGATGATTAATATGTCTCTGTTTCTGATAATCTCTATCCAAATGCTTATCCTGTTCGTGATGATTAATATGTCCCTGTTTCTGAGAATCTCTATCCAAATGCTTATCCTGTTCGTGATGATTAATATGCCCATGATTCTGATAATCTCTATCCAAACGCTTATCCTGTTCGTGATGAAAACAGCCTGACCTCTGTGTGACAATAGTGCTAAGGCGCTCAGCGGCTGCTATGGTGACGGATAAAATATAACACAACACAAAGGGTTTCCCATGTGAAACGATACAGACCTACCTTCTGTTTTTGGCAATCTATAGCCTGTTTTTATATTGTATTGTCATCTGTAGTTTAAATGTGTTAGAGTTACTTGCTAACTTTCAATTGAAATATGTGATAATCTAGTTGTTGTACTGTCCTTCGTTCACAGGGTTTTATAATTCACCTTTAATTATTATGAAACTTGTTTTTAGTCACGACATGGCTGAAATATTGCTCAGGTGACTTAAAACCTTAACTCACTCACTCACACATGCTGTTGAAGAAAATGTTACACCGTTTAGAGCAGCTTTAGATTAAACTCCAGCATCGCTCAATCTGCACGTTGCTGACACCCAGCAATACACATCAGACATTATTCTTACAACCAGTAGTGTAACGTCTACATAAAGCAAGTACAATCCATGACAGGTTCTTAGCAAAATCACTTCAAAAACAAGGGAGGGAAGAGTCTGTGTACTGTGTCTGCAAGCACAACAGTAAACTAAACAGTGTTAAACCTTTCTTCGTGGATTGTAAATTATGGTAATATTGTCTACTTCGTTGTATTATATTATTGCTGCGTTCCCATCTGTTCGATGGCTCTGTGCCAAGCCTTATTACTATCCTATTATACGCATGTACCTTACATGTTCACAAGCTTTTGCGTTGACATAGATACACACAATCATTTACTCACATCCAGGTCGTAGCATCATACCATTACAACCGACAGGACTTGGAAGACACTGATCTCACCATCTCCAGATGAAAATTAATATTACATAAAATACCAAAATATCCAAGTACTGTAAGAACACAAACCAGGTACAACAAGGACACGTGGGCGGTTTTCTTAAGAGCCTGTTTTGCAACTATACAATTATACAACCCAAGTGTAATGCTTATCGAGTGTTCCCTGAACTAGGCCTGGAAGTCCCCCATGCTGTGTGGGGGTTTGTACAATGCGGCTGCCAGACAAAGACACGATTCCTGCATATGGCGGGGACGAGTGCATGGCGTCGATGAACTGCACCCGTTATACACACACAAGGGGTTAAGCGTTCAATAAGACGACTTCGATGAACATTTTGTTGCAAATCCGAACGAACATAGATTAACTAAAGTGGTAAAAGACAAAGACTATAGTTCATACACAGGTCAAGTTGCTATTACATCCCACCGTTGGTATTTGGATCTCAGACAATAACACCAGGAACAGTTCTCAAAGTGTATTGAAAAGGCTGCAGCTCAGTGAGTGAGTGAGTGAGTTTAGTTTTACACTGCACTCAGCAATATTCCAGCTATATATACGGTGGTCTGTAAATAATCGAGTCAAGACACTGGACAAGACAATCCAGTGATCAACAGGATGAGCATCGATCTGCGCAATTCTGAACCGATCTGCAGCTCAGAGAAAGAGTAGGACACATATATGTTAGGATGCATTCCGTTCGCAAGGACTTTTGGTATTAGAGTAGATAAAAGGTGTAATACGTGAGGCCTCAGTGGAATGACAAGATGGTACTACGGTAAATATTCCGAGCAATAAATATACTACAGTGGTAACAGCAATACTTCATACATTGCGAGATAAGAATATTCAGTATAACAGCATCCAAACTATTCCAAGATTGTAATCCTGGAACAAAACATCTTCACAGAGCCGCTGGTCTTGATGTAATGTGATACGATAGAACCAAGCCCTGCCCCTTACACATCAAAACAAACATTCATGTATACTGGGTTAATAAGTACTGCTCTTGCAGAAGCCTCAGGATGCGACGAGTTTGTCTTTTATTATCAAAAGTGAATAGTCTCAGTACCGTCGACCTAGCAACTGAGATGATGGTTGACGTTAGCCATGATGACAATGACAATGACAAGATTTTATTACCCGTGAGGGAATTCTTGTGTCAAGTACAGATCTCAAATATTGATAAAATGATAAAAATATTTTCATACAATAAACAACACACATAAAACACGCTAACAAGGTAAGACGAACACTAGGAATCATTTAAAAGATTAATACTGGCAGAAGCAAAGGATTTCATGGCACGATTGGATTTTAAAACGGGTAAATTATAACGGCGCCCAGAAGGCGGTAATTTATACTTTATAGTAGATTGGATGATCTGGATCAGATATAATCTTATGGGCTGATTTGAGAACTCTTTCTTCATATATTTCATTTAGGTTAGCAAAAGATGCACCTGCAATTTTACTGGCTAATAAAACTATTCTGGTGAGACGGTTTCTGTTTTAAGGGACAAGGTTCCATATCAGCATTGTACAATAAGAGCCAGAACGCTCTGTATAAAGCAGATAGAAAAGACACACATAACTAATTGATTAACATTGAAAGATCTCAATTTGCACAAGAAATGTAACCTTTGTTTACACTTATTGAATACAGCATCTGTGTTTTAAACTAAAATTCAGTATATATCAATATATGTACTTATTAACGGTTTCAACAGGTTCGTTGTTTAATCATAACTGGCAACTTGGTGTTCTTCTTAGTTCTGAAGTCAATAATAAGTTCCTTAGTTTTCTTCACATTTATTTGAAGGATAATTATGTTCACACCATGATACAAAGTCACTTGTTATCTCTATAATTCTGTTCATCCAAGCAGATAGAAAAGACACATAACTAATTGATTGATAGATCTCAACTTGCACAAGAAGTGTAACCTTTGTTTACACTTATTGAATATAGCATCTGTATGTTATCAACATATGTATATGATCCAGGATTGGGTGTAATGAAAGGGGTTTACAAATGCATCCGGTAAGCCCACATTTACAAAATATATATGTTTCACATGATTTAGCCAGGGAGCATCATCCATAATAATATCTAGAATGAAAAGTTACTGCTATTTTGTTGTTTTGGATGGGATGTTTTCAATTTGCACCAATAAATAATTAATCGTTTAGACATTTGGTGCTGAATAGGTTGTCTTCAAGTTCTCCATAAAACATAAAGTTCAGAGGGTGTTATATCTAAGACCGGTAGCTAATTTAAGGAATTTAAGATGAACGCGTTCAATTATGTGATGTTATTGTTATGGGGTGATATACCTAATGGTAGTATCATATTGTTGCTAATATAGAGACAAAACCTGTAGTGATCTGAATACAATTATGAAACATAACTTTGTTTTACATTTAAGCCTGCGGTAACGAGGTTTGAATCACTAAGCATGTTTTGACAGCATAGCCGAGGGAGAGCCACATTCCATGTTCGCAGCAATAACTATTGAGCAAGAGCCATTAATTTTTGTCTGTGTTTCGGAAATATGGCTCTCCGGCCTGTAACCATGATACAGGTCTCCGACGTTAAATACTTCATTGACTGACTGTTTGGCTTTACGTCACTTTTAGCAATATTCCAGCAACGCATCACGGTGGGGACACCAGAAATGGGAAGCTGCGTTGTGCCCGTATGGGGATTCAGGCTTCGGGTCTTCGGCGTGACGAGCCAACGCTTTAACCATTAGGCTACCCCACCGCCCCAATAGCTGTTGAAATCAAAGAGCATGTGGCATTAAGAAACAAGGCTTGGTGAACCGGGACTCGAACTCTCGGTCTGGGTGACAGCTTGCTTGGGTCCAACCAGATTCGTGCACGTCTGTCAATGAGTCGAGTTTGGCTTTTTACGTCGCTGCATAATATTCCAGCAGCATCGCGGCGGGGACACCAGAAATGGGCTTCACACACATTGTGCCGTATGTGGGGGAATCGGACAGGTCCTCTCGTGACGAGGCAGAGATGCTATAACCACTAGGCTACCCATCGCCCTGTATACCCGATGAAGTAGATTGGGAGAGTTGAGTCAGCGGGATGGGACGTGAATCTAGACATTCTCTCTCTACGATTAGGCATAGCAGTGCCAGAGGTTGTACCGGCTGTTGCCACAGCAAACAATATCTGAACAGGAGCTAGTGCATTATGATCACCATCAAACTGTGCCAGTTCGAACTTACCCATCTGAGGTTATCGTGAAATTGATCAGATGACACAAATTTTCCAGATGTCAATGATCAAAGGGACACATTCCGTCTGTCAGGAATCAGGAATCTTTACTTCTGACTCAAAGTCATGCCAAATGATATAGAAGAACACATACATATATATTGAAATGAAGTACAAAGTGTCATGGTATGGCTTATATGAATATACTATATAAATGTATAACTAACTGGGGCTAATTATATACAATTTGGGTTAAAACTTAACCGTTTCTGTAGCATGGAAACAATGATGATCGAATTTCATAACGGAAATATATTTCATCAATAGAGTGATTGCAAAAATAATTGGAAGTGGTATACTTTATCTGATCATCTAGATCTATGCATCATAATATGATATGAAATTCGTCCACATATAACATGGTGATTTCAAATTACACGTTCCATTTTTCGATGATATGTCATCACGCTATTCAGATCTGCCAGGTTTCAAACGGTAATCAGTGATTGCATGTTCTCAGTCTTCTGTCTATGTATGCCGGAAATGTTTGGAGAATGTTTCTTGAACCAATCTGGTTTCTTGTTTTACTGGTTATCCAATTCGAAAATAAATCCACGAAGGAAAATAGGATAGGAGGAGGAGGAGACATTTCTAATATATGATGATGATGCAGTCGGGTTTGGTATTCGAGTCGGTAAGTCTGTCGGATTTAACAAGGGGCCCTTTAGACGATTATTCGGTTTCAGGGGTGGCTCCATTTAATTGTTAGAAACAAATGAATTGTCAGATCGGGGATCATGATCACAACCATTCAATCATAAAGAATAGATAAACATAGAATCATGAATGATTTGAATTGAGAGTCGAGTGAGTGATGGTGAGCCGAGATGCAGGAACGAATTATATGGAGCAGAGTAGAGCCAAAGTAGAATAGGTAGAAGAGCCAGAGTAGAATCAGCTCACTCATCCTCCCTCATCCACTTCCATCCTCTCCTCCCCTCCCTCCACATCCTTCCCATCAACAAAAAATAGAAGAAATAAATAAAATCAACTCAAAATAGATAAAACAGGAACCTAACAGAACAAAGTAAATAAGAAGAAGAACAAATGGAAACAAAGTTAAGAATCCTAGTGAGAGGTAAAGTGAAACAATTAAGATAGAAATGAGAGAGAAACAAAGGAATTAGAAGTAGGAAAGGGAGTGATGGAAGTGAGTGGAGAGGAGTGGAGAATAAGAGTGAAGAAGCAGGTATAGGTGAAGATGAGTGGAAGTGGAGGTTTGTGGGTGAAATGGATGGAGTGGTTGAGGTGGTTAAGTGGAAGTGAAGTGAGTGGTGATGAGATTAACTCAGCGTCCTGAAGATGTTACCATAAGGTGATCCCACTCATGTTGGTGGCATTTAATTTTCCTAAAACTCTAAGCTGGGAATAATACTATGTGTGTAAAGCAAAACTGGGACAGGCTGTCAGTGAGAACGTGGGGTGCTCTGTAACCTCAACACGAGACAGATCTCACAGTTGCTGGAATGCTGTGTCCTATGAAGTATCACAGTTAACCCTCCAAATGGCAGTGGCTCAGGAGTGCTCAGAGACCACTGAATGGCCGGGAATTGGTATCACAGTCACATGTCAGCTTGAGCTTATAAAGAAGGCGGCAGCTGCTGACCCTAAATTACATGCAGTGTGTGTGTGAGACAGGCCGAGGAGCTGTAACCTGAGAAAAGAGAGGTGACAGTATATGTTCAGGTCAGGTCAGGTGAGCACAGAGTGAGAGTAGAAAACATGGCACAGTTGCCATGCCTGCACATCAGTTGAGCTTCTTGACGTGAGAGTACACTACTGCGAGCAACTAAGGTTGGGTTTAACATGGATGAAAATTCTTGGGAAAGCTCAAAAGAAGTACATGCGTGGGATTTGTTTAAAATGTTTTTATACAACACACCTTCATGATAGACAAAATTTCATGTATCCAAGGAGTCACTTTGTGATGGAACAACTTCCAGCTTATCCCGAGTGCTTTACACTAGCTAAAATGGAACAGCTTCTGGCTTGTCCCAGGTCATGCATACATCAATATAGACCTTCCGAGCTTGTCCTGGGTCATACACCCTTCATGACCATACAGCTGCGTCTTGTCCCCAGGTTGCGTTGCCATACACTTGATGGACAACTTCTGAAAGCATCCCAGAGTCATTTTACACCATACATGATGGGAACTTCAAGCATCCCGGAGTCGTGTTACTTTTACCCATTCATGCTAGACAACTGCAGCTTTGTCCCAGGAATCACTTGCATTTCATGATAAGACAGCTAAGCTGTCCCAGGATCACTTTATGCTTGCATTCATGATGAACTAACTACTGTCCCAAGGAGTCACTTTACACCCTTCTTGATGAATGAGCCATCTATCAGGGTCACGTTCTTCATGGTGGAGGTAACTTCCAGCTTATCCCCAAGGTCCTTGCCTTCATGATGAATGTTCATCTTGTCCCACGAGTCATTGCACCTTCACTTGATAAGATGGCTAAGCATCCTGGGTCACTTTACCGCGCTTCGCAATGGAGCAACTTCCAGCTTATCTCGGACTCATACCTTCATGATATACAACTTCGAAAACTTATCCCCAAGTCATTACACCCATACATGATAAGATAACTTCAGCTTATCCAAAGTCATATTACCTCCTGTCGACAAAACTATCTGGACTCACTTCCACCCTTCACGCGATATACAGCTTTCGAAGCTTATCCAGAATCCGCTTTACACCATCATGATGGAGCAACTTCTAGCTTATCCCGGGTCACGTTACCCATTGCATGATGGAGCGACTTCCAGTTGGTCCCAAGTCCACGTTACGCCCCGCCCATTATGCGACTTCCACGGCCCCAGTCCTGGGAGTCGCGTTGCACCCACATACATGATAGACAACCTCCGGCTTGTCCCGAGGTCACGTTGCACGCATACATGATAGACATCTTCAGCTGATCAGGTCATGTTGCGCCCATACGCGATGGACAACCAGTTTATCCCGGGTCACACGTTACACCCATGCGCGATGGGCATCTTCAGCTGATCCCAGAGTCATGTTACGCCCATACATGATAGACAACTTCTAGCCTATCCAAGGCCATGTGACACCCGTACATGATGAATAACTTCCAGCTAATCCCCGAGTCATATTACACCCATCATGATAGACAGCTATACGTATCCCAGAGCCATGTTACACCTTTGCTTTACGTAACCAGGGTCTGAGTTTTTGGGTTTTGCAATCATTCATAAATGGCAAGGGATAAGAAGGAATTGAAGATGTCAGATTGGGAAAGATTTGGCAAATAATAGAAGCGCTTGTAAAATGCGCAGCATACAGAACTATATCTGTGAATAACTATCGCATTGGACAGTTACTCAGGCAGAATTTGCCAGCTTTCAATGCGAGATTCAGAGTTGAAATGGAGTTTAACGTCGCCGCTGGAGAATAAACCGCTCGTAGCGACGACGATACATGCACGGTGATATATAGTAACATGTACTAGCAGGCTTAAGCGGTTTTATGAATCTTCTTAACTGAGGATACCGTAGAGTGGAAGCATGGAATACCCCACTCGGTACATCATACTGACTCCGAGCCGACCAGTCGCTTGTTGTAACATTAATGCCGAGCACCAACAGGTAATACGGCCTTCAAGGGCTACAAAGAATGCGTACGGCGATACCAGACGGTATCAGTATTGTAACGTACCATCCTGAAATAATTACTTTACCGACATCGAAGCGGGTGTTATGAGTATTATGGGTACATGGACACCGCGCAATTTTTCTATCTGGCCCGACATGACTATCATTCCCACTCAGAAATACCGCATATTTTTTCCCTTGCTTGAGACTATTTCGCTAAACGCGATTTAACCGTGATATGTAGAAATATATGAAGAATGTGCATAGAAACAATACGTACATTATCATTTGCAGGCTTCAAAGCGAGTAGCTACGGACTGGCCTTAGTTAGCTTCTGGAACTACAGCTGGAAGCGGCGTCGTCCGTTAGCAGTCAACTCCTCCGCTATGACGTTATAAGCGCCGCCAGCCAACTCTCAGTAGTTTCAGGTATTTTTGTGAACCGCATTGACTTTACAAACGAAAGTCTTGTTTTGCTCTCTAAAGTAAAGTCCCGGTTTCATGTATATATTCTTTTAGCTACAGTGAGTGAGTGAGTTGGGTTTCGAAATCTATCCATATCATCAGAATCGGTTGAACAATCAATGAATTTCTGCTGAAGCATCGATCTGCGCAATTGAACGATGACGTACCGACTAAGCCCTTGAAACCTAACCTACCCGATCCCATTTGCATGCGCCTCTTACGACAAAGCATAGATTTACTGAAGATCAATAGCGCACTTTAGATAGCTACGGGTGCAGCAACAGACTGGACCAGACGCTTCATCATGAACATCGATGACAGATCAACTCAATGAGCTGGTTGTGAAGTTCTGGCTCCATCCTCAGACTATGAGTTCTCGCCAGCCCTCCGGTTCGTGATTTCATCACCTGTTTACATTTGCACGATCAGGGGTGACTGAATGTTTAGGTTTTGGCTGGAACTGCTTGTATTATCTAACATTCTTGTTCATCGCTTGGCAGAATATGTACTGGTGATTTTATCTATTACGAATCACCCGCAACAGTCCCGCAAGGCGACTGGGCTTGATAATAATCCCAGCGCGGCTTTATCTATGTTACAAACCGGTGTCTTTAACGGATCTAACGATTGCACATTGCAGAATATTGGTTGCGTTGGTCTTAACAAAGAGTAATGACATAATAATGGGTGCGTTCATGTTTAAACGTATTTCAATTTTATATGGATGGAGGATGATCATACGATACAGAAATATTATATCTTTTTAAGCTGTGCTCGCTGTTTTAAAAAATCCTCGTTGTTTGATGCGGCGACATTCAATTTGCTATTCGGACGTTGATCGGCCTTTTACGCGTCTTCGAGACCACAATGTGGCGTCTACAGTAACAAATGGTTAATGTAACATACTTGTCACACGAAATAAAGAGTAGGTAACGATAGAGGCATAGACAGGTGAATTGCTGATGGGCACAGAAGTATTCTCTTCATAGAAGAGGGTCGTCTCGTATTGATACTGTGAGCACTAAGCAATATGCACGTTGTTTATCTTTTGGCATTTCCTTGTTGATGCATACACAGGTTTTCAGGATGGTTTGGGTAGGGCAGATTAGAAGGAATATGTAAATTACTCTAATAATCAAACTACTTCGCTTATTTAGCTATAAATGGGGAAATGTTACTTTTAGCAGCTAACTGTCACCAGCAGCTTCAACATAGGTTTGTTAAAGATAAATGCGGACGTAAATGCTACTTCACTCTATCTGGGAATTTGTTTGCTTGTCCGTATAACAATTTCAATATAAAATGCATTTATCCCCTGGGCAGAAGCTGAAGAAGTTTAACCAGGTTAACCGGTTGTCAGTCGATAAAGCAAACAGATGTGAAGCAATGCACGGCAAAGCCTGTAACATTGCTGGCCAGTACCGTGACAATTACAATATAATTAATAGCGGCATTTTAACATTGGCTAGCGAAATTACAATATTATTAATGGCGAGTACAATATCGATGTGGCATTTAATATAGTGTAGCAATTACAATATCAGAGCAGCAATTACAATATTGGCAGCAGTACAATATAGTGTGGCGGCACAATATTGGCCGGCGAGTATAATATAAATTAATGGCAATTAATCCGTATTAATCGGGGCAGCAGGGGTAGATCTGATGGTTAAAGCCGTTGGCTCGTCGCGGCCAGTCGAGTTCAGAATCTAACCGTTAGATTAGGTGAAACCCATTTCTAGGTGTCACTTGGTATTACGGGAATATTAAAAGCGCGTGAAGCCAAACTCAGTTAGTTGATCCAAATTACGAAAGTAGTGTTAGCGGTACGAAATGTAGTATTGCGGTACAATGTAGTGTGGCAGTACAATATAGTGTGGGAGTACAATATAGTGTGCTTCAGTACAATGCTCTATTGCAGGTACAATTTAGTGTGGCAATTACAATGTAGTGTGGCAGTACAATATAAAATATGTGGTAATGTAGTATTGCAGTACCAATATAGTATGGCAATTACAATGTATGCTATGGCAATACAATTTAGTAATGCAGTACAATATAATTAATGGCAATTACAATGTAGTATGGCAATTACAATGTAGTATGGCAGTACAATATCAGTATGGCAGTACAATGCAGTGTGAGCAGAGTACAATGTATTATGTGAGTGTATAGTGTGACAATTACAATATAGTATTGGTATTTTACAATATAGGTGGTGGCAATTTACAATGTAGTATGGAAGTACATTATAAATTGTAAGAACAATGTAGTGTGGCACAATATAGTTGTGAAGAAGCAGTACAATATAGTGTGTGATACAATAGTATGGCATTACAATGTATTATGGCAATTACAATGTAGTATGGCAGTACAATATGAGTATGGCAGTACAATATAGTGTGTACAATGTAGTATGGCTTGATACAATATAGTGTGACAGTACAATATATAAGTATGTTGTGCAATATAGTAATAGGCAGAGTTACAATATGGTAATAAGCGAGTACAATATGAATCTGGCAGCGGTACAATGTAGTGTGGCAGGCGCAATGCTCAGTGGCTATTTCAATATAGTGTGGCAATTTCAATATTGTGTGGCAAGTACAGTATAGTATGGTAGTATAATGTAGTGTGGCAATTACAGTGTAGGATGGCGATAGGAGAATATAGTATGACACATTACAATAGTATAATGGTATTATAATGTAGTGTGGAAGTACATTTATAGTATGGTAGCACAATATAAGGTATGACAGTAGAATATAGTGTGACAATTTACAGAATAGTGTAATAGTATAAAGTAGTGTAGCAATTTACAGTATATGAGTATGGCAGTGGGAATGTGACAATGTCAGTACAATATAAACATGACAATTTAAAGATAACATGGTAGTACAATTATAGTATGGAATTACAATATAGTATTGCAATTACAATTATAGTATGGCAGTATTTTGTGTTATGGCAGTGAATTTATCGTGTCCCAGTACAATGTAGTATGGCAATTACAATATAATGTGGCAGTGCAGTATAGTATGGAATTACAATAAAAGTATTACAGAGCTGTACTGTTGTGGCAATTACACAGTATAGTATGGCAGTATATCAATATGAATTAATGACATTACAATTATAGAATGTAGAACAATATAGTATGGCCACATTACAATGTGTATGGCAATTACAATGTGATGTGCTTAGCAGTACCAATGTAAGTAAAGGCAATTACAATACAGAGGTATGGAAGGACAATATTGTGTTGCAGTGCAATAAATGAGTATTTGGCAGTACAATGCTCTGTGACAGAATTACAATTATGAGTATGGCAATTGAATGTAGTGTGGTGTGTACAATGTATTATCCAATTACAATAAAATAGTATGACAGTACAATATAGTATAGCAGAGTATAATGTAGAGTGCTTGGTGATACAGTATAGTGTGGCAGTACAATATAGTATGGCAGTATAATGTAGTGTGGCAAGTACAATTATAGTATGTGAGTAATATAGTATGAAATATTGCTAATATAATGTATTTCAGTATAGCATAACATGGAATATAGTATGGCAATTACAATATAGTGTGATGCAGTATAGTGTGGCAGTATAGTATAGTATGTGAGAGTACAATGGCAATTATAGCAGCACAATATCAGATAGCAATACAGTATAGTATAGCATTTATTATAGTATGGCAATATAATTTAGTGTGGTAGTACAATATAGTATGGCGGTATGATGTAGTATGACAGTACATTATGACATGGCAGTACAATATAAGTATGGTAGTCTGATATAGTGTGGCAGTACAATATAGTGTGGCAATTTTTGTTATAGTATGGCAGTATAATGTAGTGTGACAGTACAGTATAGGATAGCAGTGGGAAATATAGTATGGCAATTACAATGGTATGAGGCCAGCAATGTACAATATGGTGTGGAAGTACAGTGCTCAAGGTATGGTAGCACAATATATAGTATGACAGTAGAATATAGTGTGACTTGAAATTACAGAATAGTGTGGTAGTATAAAGTAATTGTAGCGACACAGTATGAGTATGGCAGTAGAATGTGGTGTGACAGTACAAATATAATATGACGGTACAAGATAACATGGTAGTACAATATAGTGTGGCGAGGTACAACTTTAAAGGCAGTACAAATGCAACGGTACGATGCTCCATCCGTAGGGTTATAGTACCTACCATTTTCCACATCATTCAGTCTAAATCTAAACCTCGTGCGTCATTAAAATTCAATTCGGGAGAGAACATATTTATGGAAATTGAATATGTGTAATCCGAAATGATGAACATAATACCAGAAATTCCCGTGAAACGTTCGTGGAATAAGTAGACAATATTGTATTTGTGTCATCAAAGAGTATAGGTTCCACAAAGACTCAGTGAGGTATGGAGCGTTTATCTCTATGTTCAGACCAATGAGCTGTAGTTATTCACTAACGCATCTAAAATCTAATGACCGAATCAGAGACGTGAGCCCCTCCGGTCATATTTTTAGAAGACGTCTATGGGGAGGGCATACAAAGGAGACCGTCGCGACTTGGCACTGAAAGTAGTTCCTGTGAGGTGTGAGAGTGGAGGCGGAATAATTCCTGGAGTTATTAGGTTCTATGTGGCGGGTCAAGACAAGAGAGGCATCACCAGCACGAAAATACTGGTAGGTTTATAACAATTCACGTCCAATCCGCACTCTTGACAAAACATCCTCATTTATGGTTATCTAAAGGGTACATCTCTGGAAGGTTGTACATTACCCTAGACTATATGATACAGAAATACTTCAGCGAGCGAAGTGAGGCTTCAGAAACCATGGTGTACCATCGTCTGCTAAAGCCGACTGATTGCCAACTGGCTATCTAGTGTGCACATAGTTGCCCATGTTTTTACAAAATGAAGTCTCTTCTAATAACGGTTTGGGTGGCTGCATGTATCAAGTTGAAGGAGAAACAATAGACAATTATTCTCCTGGATCTACGATCGGTGGAAATATATATATTATATTTGGGGAAGAAGCAGGCAGTATATTTGCCAAACGTTATTATTGAACTTCTCGAACAAAGGCATTTTTTGTCTTTCACTATTTCATCGAAATTAATAGAAGTAAGTAGACCTGATACGTATTGATATTTTCGGAGCTGATCTTGAACATCCGGAGTTAGAGTGGTCTTCAGTAACCCATGCTTGTCGTGGGTAGGCGACCAACGGGTTTCGGTTGGTTATTCTTACTATAATTGCGTACATTCGATGCTTATGTTGTTGATCACGGAAGTTGCTTGTTGGGCTTCCACAAACCCGGTTACAAGCTGGACTATTGCTGAGTGCGGCGCTAAACTGAGAGACAGAGACCATCAGACCAGAGTGAGGTGTATGGGAGTTATAATGATAATGTTATAATGCGGCACAACGGTAGCTTTGCATATTATGACATTAAAGGAACAGAAACAAAGGAACAATGAACGGTATCCATGCCGTGATATAGGTTACTGAACCGTGTAAGATACCGTACAATTTACAGCGTTGTCAAAACAGTCTACGCACGCTCAATACGACGGCTATCGATGAGGGGCTGCATCGTCATCATAAAGTAAAGTAGCAAATATGCACACACACACTCACACACACATGCACGCGCACACACACAAACCCGGTATTTTCACAAAAGCCGTACCTATATAACGCACATACAAACGTTGACATGGTTTTCACTACGGGTGATGCATCAATCGTCCTGCGGTTTTCATCTTCATGGTACCATCTATACAATTAACCTGGCTGGAATTAATTGTTAAGTGTCTGAAATAGATGATATTATTGTCTGTCGCTTCTTCATTGTTGGGCTTATATAAGGCTGCAGCTTTGTGGATGGCTGATCCTGTTTGTCTGCGGACGTTCGGCTGTGATATTGCTGAGAGTGGCGTTAACCATATCAACAAACACATGCTCACAGTATATGGTAGGAGGAATTTAATACAATCGTCACCAATAGCAACAGAGATGTCTTTTTACGGATGTGAAGGGGTTTTGTCGCCCATACTTGTATGTTATGACTTACTGTGTTTGCGGCTGCCATGCAAGACAAGGTCACGAACAGAGTGCGCCTATTATACAGTTATGCAAATGTACCGATGATACATTGTTTCCTTTTATTTTGTCTCAGTGACAGCTGTATTAACTGTCTGACACTTAGGATATATATATTGATATACTGGCTGGTTTTTACTTGTTCTTCGTCAACGAGCTTGCAATTTCTAATTATACTGATATACTGTCGCAGCAATTAATTGTTCTCATCGCATTATGAAACGAAATATTGCCGATGTGATGATAAATAAACCTCACTCACTCACTCATCCATTGTTCAGTACTGTGTTTGCACGGCTGTATGGATTACGGGCTGAGAAAGGTCTGAACGAGAGTATATTTTAATGTTATACAGTCATGTAAACTGTACAAATTTTCCTTTGTTTTGTCTCAGGGACAGCTGAAATGCGCTGTCCTGACATAGCATTCTTGGATGACTCTGTCCGAATTACCTGTTCCACGTCTGTCAACTTCACTAATACCATTTACACCACCCGTGTGGACCAGGACCAGATTGTTCCGTCATTCTGCCAGTCACAACTGGCTATAATACTAACATCGTCAGCAGAACTCGAAGACAGGGCTTTACAATACTCGAAAGTGCTGTACGCCATACAGAGAACTGGTCGGCATGTTCTGATGAGAAAGGAGGAGATGAGGAAATCTGTTTGTAATCTCATCCTCACAGTAAGTGGTAGTGAGTCCGGGGTTAATATTTAAAGCGTCACATCGGCAATATTTCCAACGCAGTATTGACGAACAAGTTAGCACTAGTAGTAGAAGTTGGGTGGTGTATGGAACCAGACAAAGCAGTAGAAACTACATCACCATTACAGCTCGTTTCATGGGTGGACGGTGGGGCTTAAAAGCAAAGTTCTTTAAACACGACTTGGTATTGACTCACACGCAGGTGCTAACATCGCTGATGTCGCTGAAGCAAGCCATATAAATGACTGGGGTTAAACGTCAAATGGACAGCAACCTAATACATCAGACCAGCGCAGCAAATGTATACCTTGTCGACATTTAAGAGATGACACCATATCCGATGCTTTGCACATCGTGAAATCTTGCGGCCAACAGAGCTTTCCATATAAATGGGTTCAGCGTCTTGCTGAATAGTCAGGAAAAAATGGGCCGCTTGGTACGGCCTGATCCCTTACTATCATTCCTATACCTACCTGCTGTTTATTGCATGCAAAATCACAGTAACATATCATACCACACAAACCATGAAGCAATTATTCAGCAATTGGGTGATCTGTAGGGACTGTCGCGGTACGATCATCAACTCTTCTCTGACAAGTACTCTCGAAGTGGCCCCGCCTTTCAAAATTACAAAGTTTGGTTCCTGCTCTTTTGATATCGGTAGATTGGCATTTTCATGGACCATATCGGATCCGGTGGCACGTTTTCTGCTTTCATCTCCCTCGTATTTCACCCGGCTGGGTATGAAATTTAATCTGCGCGGCTGACACGGTCGATTATCGGTTCTCATTTGCTCAGCGGCGTCGATACGCCCGCCAGGTAGCGATTCAGTAGTTTCATTTTGATAGCCGGCAGATGCTTTGCCCACAGGTCTTTTGACTCCCGTTGTTGAGGAGACAGCATTACGACCATTCCCTTGTTTCCTGTTTTGGGATCCATCAAATCCTGCAAGTACTGAGGAGTGCGAGAACGGGCGTTTGTTCAGCTAGTGTGCGGTGAATCTCTAGACGATAAACAGCTGGGGCGAATCCCCACTACCGTACTGTGTTTGGCTAACGCTGCGACGCAGCTCATGAACTCGCGTCAAGGGATGCGACTTACAATACTGTCGGGGGCAGGTCAAAGCGACTGCGTTTGTAAATCGTTCCAAGGCTTTACGCAACCGTTCCGAATGTTTGGTTATCAATGGTTGACTCCCCATAGCGACAAGCGGCGACATCACGACGATCGTCAGAAGCATTACCACAGGTTTCGCCCTACTTTCTGTAAATTGAGTAAAGGAACAGGAGGAATTGAAAAGCAGGTGAAGCGATTCCGGTGTCGAATGTCGGAATTTTTCTTCCGGGGCAATACCGAAGGCACGGCAAATGGAACTGCCAGATAGCTGATTTGTTTGGAAGGCCAGGCTTTGGAAAACTTTTCTCTTCGAACTTCAGGCGGCTTTGGTGATGAGTTTTAGGATAGCATCAACACCGCCAATACCGCGTGGCACAGCCATATTTTTTCTCATAAATGTATGTTTGCCCTACATGTTCCTGATTTTATACAGGCGTATGTCTATGTTGTCGTCGGTAACTCCGTCGTCGAGCAATCTTAATCGTCGGTCCGGGTATGTCGCGGCTGTCGACGTGTTTCGTCTGGTTGGTTTCGGACGGGACGGCCGGATAGATTGGCGGTTTTGCCGCGGTGAACGCGGCCTGGCGGTTTCGCGGTCGTGGAAACTTGGCGGGTCTCCAGGCCGAGCTGTATCGATAAATCGTCGTTGACGGTAAGGATCTTTGGGTTGGTGAAACGGTTATTGGGTACGGGTGCGTGTGTTTCTTCATGCGCTCGTGCGTCCTCGGGTGGTAGTTCCGTGGGCAGAGATAGATTAATGGGTGTTCATAATGCGAAGGCAAGTGTGGAAACGGTTATGGTTCGGTTGTATGTTTTCTGGGTTGTTCAGATCTCTGGGTTTGTAAAACGTTGTGAAAACAAGTTAAGCCAGAGTTTTGGCTGAACCTGGGATCACGGACACTGGACCTCGGTATTGTGAGCTCCGTTCTTATTACCCAGAACGGTGTAAAATTAAGTTTTTATTCTCGGCGGTCAGGTTGCATTCGTTGGGGGTGGTCCTCTTTAGATCCAGGTAGATGAAATGATATCGTACCGTGTCGCTCGGTGGGCTTTACCTTGGCGGCGATAATGGCATTTCAGCCCACGCCCACATTTTCGCCGTGTAATTCACCAAAACCTTTTTAGGTATGGACATCGTATTGCGCAATGGTCAACCAATGCATTTTATAGCCAAGGTTTCGGCTTTGCCGATCGAGTACGTGCTTGCAGTTATTCGTACGTCTTCCCATCTTCTTTGTGTACGCGGTATGATCTAGTCCTGGTGGTGACGATCAACGCACTAGACCAGAGCCTGCGAGGTCAGCTCGTTGTTTCTCGGCTTTGGAGAGTGTAATACTGAGATAGTGTGGATGGTGGGGCTCCATCGCCATTGCCACTGAGGAGGTTGAGTCGTTTGCTGGTGAGGAGCCGTGGTATTCTGGGTATGACGTTTTCAACATTCGAACGTTTTGGCGGTGTAGTCTTCGCTGGTTGAGTTGATGTAATCGATTCACCGACTGGCGTTTTTGGCGTGCTGGAAACTGCGGCGGCCTGCAGTTTCTCCGGCTATATCGTGGCGTTCGTTCAAACTTCGTTTCGGCTGCTCTAAGACGTTCGTAAGTTGGAGAATGGGTAATTGCTGCCAGAAAATGTGAGGCCGTTGATGACTAATGCCCATGCGATATCATTCGCGTCATTGGCCATTTTTAATATGCTATGTTATTTACGTTATTATTCAATATGTTTTAAGATGATGCAGCAGCGGCGGCATATAACAGTGGCCATCGTAATCCTAAATCGAACATGAGCATGCCCATGTCTTGCGGGTTGAAATGAGTTTGCAGGTGCTGTTTGGTGATCATTCAATCGAGGTGTACACTATCAATGGCCGATGCGGCGTGACCGTGGCATGATACGCGTCGTTGACGAACGTTTTCCATCGATTTAATGGCGATGAGGGTTTGCTTCTGGGTGAGGGCGGAGACAATGCGTGA